>NC_136491.1:33036161-33081161 GCF_053919585.1 Euprymna scolopes
CTAGGAGACCCTCCCCATCAGACGAGTGATGGGGGTAGCTATTTATTTGGTGTCCACCACACAAAAATGTGGCACAAGGCCGGAAGGTGGAAATAGGCAAGCTCCCTAAAGGAGGGGCACTCTTGCCTCATCAAAAATTACCTGGGCACCCCCATAACCCCGTCGGCATTCCCCGGTAGGGGCGCCTCGGGCAGTCAGCAATGAACTTACTCCACCGGAAAGCCCAGTGGCAAGGCCTGGGAGGGTGGACCTCCTAGGTAGTACTCAGGCGGCGTACCTCAGTCCAACAAGTGCTGGGCCGGTTCCCGGCCCCTCACCTGTTGGGCTGAGTGTCAAGTGACGAATCCTTGACGAGTACAACTCCCCTTTCTCCCTGCAGCCGAAGCCGCTAGGAGACCTTCCCTATCAGACGCAGTGATGGGGGTATTTATTTAAATGCTGCCCACATCAGCATTATTTGGCACAAGGCCTGGAAAGTGGGAACCCCGCAGGCTCCCCTAAAGGAGGGGCACTCCTGCAATTTTAAAAATTGCCTGAGTAACCCCGTCGGCATTCCCCGGTCGGGGCGCCTCAGGCAGCAAGCAATAAACTTGCCCAACTGGAAAGCCCGGTGGCAAGGCCTGGGAGGGTGGACCTCCTAGGTATTACCCAGGCGGTGTACCTCAGTTCAACAGGTGCTGGGCCGGTTCCCGGCCCCTCACCTGTTGGGCTGAGTGTCAAGTGACGAATCCTTGACTGGTACTACCCTGTCTCCCTGCAGCCGAAGCCGCTAGGAGACATCCCATCAAAATAGAATTAATGGATTCGCCAATCATTTTTATAACCAACGGCTGTGCTAAACAACCAATGAAAACGTTTCAAAATTATAAAAATTGTCGAATTTTGGATTCAATCAGTTCGCCGTTAACTACGGCATGGACTGCATTAGATTCTTGGTAGCCATCTTGGTTACTGATCTGAACTACGCCGCCATCTTTGTTCAGCACAATATCTCAGAACTTAACAGGTTAACTACGCCACGGACCGCATTTTATTCTTGGCCGCCATCTTGGTTACTGATCTGAACTACGCCGCCATCTTTGTTCAACACAATGTCTCAAAACTTAACAAAGGGAAGGTTAGAATCTTGGAAAGATCTCTCGGTTGAAGTAACTAAACTAATGGGAGAATGTTTGACATCGGATAGAATGCCCAATCCCCATCAAAGTGATAGGAAAATTAAAATAAAAAGAGTGTCATAAGTATATATACTCTGACACTAATGCATACACATACACACAATGCATTAACTCTTTCACACTGTCGTCTGGTCAGCGAAAAACAGATGTGTAAATTTATTTATTTTAATATTCCTAACATTTCTCACTGAACTTAATTTCTACAATGAAAACAAATGAACGTTAACTCTTATTAATAACTTTTTACTAAATGTATTATTTATAGTTAAGTGTTTCACACAATGCCATTTGTTCATCAAAAAAAGGTATAAGCTTACTCATCTAAATATTCTTAACATTTCTCACTGAACTTACTTTCTACAATGAAAACAAATGAATGTTGATTCTTATTGATAACTTTTAATCAGATATAATTTGTGGAATTCTAAACATATCTCGTTAATGAATGTATGCTTTTGGACTCGTCATTTTTTTTGTGCGTTTATCATCTCACATTTCTCTCGCCCTCTCTCTCACATTTTAAGCCAATCTACTCTAATAATTTCCCTCCCTCAAACAGCTAAACTTTGGAAATCCCTTCCTGCTACCTACTTCCCTAACTGTACTGATATGCAGAAGTTTAAATGTAACATAAACCAACATCTTGTTAATCTTTTCTAGGTATGTTCACAAATAGTAGCGCCTTACGTTCAAATGGTGATATGCCTTATTAGGAGTGAAAATGAGTAAAAGAAAAAAAATAGCACTTTATCCATTGCGCATTTTTTCACGTGAGAAAAACATTCAATAGTACGACAGTAGTCAAAATAATTAAAATAATCCAAATTATCAATCCTCATATATAAAGCAATCTGAAACATAACGTATAAACATACAATGAAATTAGGATTGGTGAGTGCGTGTATCTGTGTGTGTGTGTGTGTGTGTGTGCATATATTTTAGTCATCGACATACAGTCCTGTTTCGTTGTTTCACAACTCATGAGTGCCGCTAGACTAACACCTATCCCAAGCCGAGGATCGAACCTAGAACCGTCGTGATGACAGTCGGCAGTTCTACCCCCTGACTACGGAAGCGGTGGCCGCAACTAATATGCCCGAATGTCTATTTAAATAAACATCCGTCCGCCACTCGTAAAGTGCTCAAACGTTTGTTTGTAAACAAACCGCGAGCTTCACATTTTTTCAGCTAAATTAAGTAGCGAGTGAGATTATTTACGATAGTGCTCAACCCAAGAGGGGGTCTTTATAAAATATAATATATATATATATATATATATATATATATATATATATATATATATATATGTGTGTGTGTGTGTGTGTGTGTGTGTGTGTGTGTGTGTGAAGGGGAGAAAGTGAGAGAGAAAGAGAAAGAGGGGGTGATAAAGAGTATCTTAACCCTCGCGGACATGGAAGCTGCATCAGTTCATGTAGTCTTTTTAGTTTTTAATTTTTAATAAATTATGTTTATCTTTTATTTTTTGTTTTAATAAATTATGTTTATGTTATTTTTTTTGTTTTATTCGTTATGTTTTATGTTAATTTTTTGTTTTAATTCATTATGTTTTATGTTAATTTGTTGTTTAAATTCATTATGTTTTATGTTTATTTTTTTGTTTTAATTCATTATGTTTTATGTTAATTATTTTGTTTTAATTCATTATGTTTTATGTTAAATATTTTTGTTTTGAGTCATTATGTTTTATGTTCATTTTTGTTTAATTAATTATGTTTTATGTTCATTTTTTGTTGTTTTAATTCATTATGCTTTATGTTAATTTTGTTTTAATTCATTATGTTTTATATTATTTTTTTGTTTTAATTCATTACGTTTTCTGTTCATGTTTTTTAATTCACTATGTTTTATGTTCATTTTTTGTTTTAATTCATTGTTTTATGTTAATTTTTTGTTTTTATTCACTACGTTTTATGTTAATTTTTTGTTTTAATTCATTATGTTTTTTCATTTTATAATACACTATGTTTTATGTTAATTTTTTTGTTTTAATTCATTATGCTTAATATAAAACTATTTTGTTTCAATTCATTATGTTAATTTTTTGTTTTAATTCATTATGTTTTATGCAAATGTTTTTGTTTTAAATTCATTATTTTTTATGTTAAATTATTTTGTTGTAATTCATTATGTTTTATGTTATTTTTTTGTTTTAGTTCATTATGTTTTATGTTAAATTTTTTTGTTTTAATTCATTATGTTTTATGTTAATTTTTTTGTTTAAATTCATTATTTTTTATGTTTAAATTGCTTGTTTTAATTCATTATGTTTATGTTAATTTTTTCTGTTTTAATTCATTATGTTTTATGTTAATTTTTTGTTTTAATTCATTATGTTTTATGTTAATTTTTTGTTTTAATTCATTATGTTTTATGTTAATTATTTTGTTGTAATTTATTGTGTTTTATGTTAAATATTTTGTTGTAATTTATTGTGTTTTATGTTAAATGTTTTTGTTTTCATTCATTATGTTTAATCTTTAAATTATTTGTTATAATTCATTATGTTTTATGTTAATTTTTTTTGGTTTAATTCATTATGTTTTATGTTAATTTTTTTTGGTTTAATTCATTATGTTTTATGTTAATTTTTTTTAATTCAGTAGTTTTTATGTTAATGTTTTATTTTAATTCATTATGTTTTATGTTAATTATTTTGTTTTAATTTATTATGTTTAATCTTTTAATATCTTGTTTTAATTGATTGTTAACTTTTTTGTTTCATTCATTATGTTTTATTTTATTTGTTGTTTTAATTCATTATTTTAAATATTTTTTTATTCAGTATATTTTATGTAAAACTTTTTTGTTTTAATTCATTATGTTTAATTATTAACTTTTTGTTTTAATTCAAATTTTTTCTTTTAATTCATTACGCTTAATTTCGAATTTTTATTTTAATTCAATATGTTTAACTAAAAATATTTTCATTACGTTGTATTTTGGATTTTTTTATTCATTATATTAAATTACTTTTTTAAAATTCATTATGTTCAATATTTTAATTTTTTTAATAATTTATATTTGATTTTTAATTTTTAATTCATTTATGTTTAATATTTAAGTCATTAAGTTTTTAGTTTTATTTTTTTTGTCTTAATTCATTATGTTTAATTTTTTATTTTTTTGTATTTATTCATTCTATTTTATTTTTTGTTTTAATTAATTATGTTTGATTTATATTTTTTGTTTTAATTAATTATGATTAATTTGTACTTTTTGTTTTAATTAATTATGTTTGATTTTTTTATTTTTTATTTTAATTCATTGTGTTTAATTTTTAAGTTTTATTGTTTTTATTCATTATGTTTTATTAATGGTTTAATTTTATATTCATTGTGGTTAATTTTTAATTGATGATGTGGAATTTTTATTTATTTTGTCTTAACTCAATATGTTTAATTTTTTTGTTTTACTTTATTATATATAATTTTATTGTTTTGTTTGAATTCATTATATTCAATTTTCATTTTTTGTTTGTATGAGGTTTACTATTCAATTATTATTTAATTCAATTTTAATTTAATTTTAGAATTTTCCTTTTTTTAATTTATTATATCTAATATTTATGTCTTAATTCATTATGTTTAATTTTTATTTTTTTGTTTTAATTCATTAAGTATTTTTATTCATTATGATCAATTTAATTTTAGTCTGTTATGTTTATTATTAATTCATTATGTTCAATTTTACTTTATTATATTTATTTCTATTTTTTTGTTTTAATTAATTTTGTTTAATTTAAAACATTTTTTTCTTTTTATTAATTGTGATTAATTCTTATTTTTTTGTTTTACTTCATTGTTTAGATTTTATTGTTTTTGTTATAATTTTTAATTTTTTGTTTTAATTAATTTTTAATTATTTTGTTTTAATTAATTATTATTTTTTTTAATTAATTCATTATGTTTAATTATTAATTAATTATTAAGTTTTAATTCATCATGTTTTATTCATTTTTACTTCAGTATGTTTAATTTTTTAGTTAAATATGTTTAATTTTTATTTATTTTTTTAAATTCATTGTATTAAATCTTTAATCATTATGTTTAATTCATTTTCGTTTCTCTAATGCATAGGAAAAAACTATTACAAATTTAGAAAAAAATCCCCCAAAACAAAAAAAACACGTTTCCTTTCAGAGAATATTTAGGCCTACTATCGCTTCATGAAGCGATTGTTTATATTCTGACAGGCTGCATGGATAAATGGGACTTCATATCCCATACAGCAATGGCATTACCAAAAGATCACCCAAGTAAGCACTGGTCCAACGTCGATAAACTTCGGTAATTATACCAGTAAACTAAAGTAATTACGCCGTATTGACCGCGTATATATATTAGGAACAACCATTGTAATCTATTGTCTATAGCATTCTTGTAAGTGCACGATAAAAAAGAGGTGCGATCGATAGGACTCGATAGCGACGCATATTATTGATAGGATTCGCTTCGTTTGTCGAGTTAAGTTTGATAAATGATCTAAAAACGACCAGATGATTCATTTTCCTTTTTTTATATTTAAAAAAATATGTTTAGAGTATTTCACGTGAAAGGTTGGGTCAATATGTTATATTAGCTATGGAGTTGATCTATGAGCATGACACTTGTGACGTAAAGAAAATTGTTTTTTTTTTGTAACATAACAGAAGTATATTAAAATGAAAAAAGAATATAGATAGATTTCTATGAGTCGTTCTGTTTATAATTGTTTATTTTTGAAAAAAAAAACAATTATAAACAGACTTAGAGCCATTGAATTATAAGTGGTTTGCCATACTTATAGATGAATGGGCACTGAACAGATACCATAGTACGTCAAGTTAAATTCAAATTTTGATATATCTTTTTTAAATGAAATTTTAGTTAAAAGTGCAGAATATTTAAAAACACTCTCCCCATGTTAAGAATGGTTTTTTGAATAGAAAATTAAAATAAAATGTATTTTTCCCCATTTATTTTAAACAAACATTCATGACTCATTGGGTCAAATATCTAATTTATATGATCATAATAAGGTTAATAAAACTAATAAAGACAATGTGGAAATGAACGATGCAAAAAAAAAGCAGATAGTATTTACAATTGCTTATTTGGATAATTTAAACGCGAAAAAAAACAATTGGGACGCTGAAAACGTACACAGTAAAACAATACGTTTTATTGTCGAGTTGATTATTTATGCTGTTATGGGTTTATGTTTGTGTACGCATGCGCAACCGGAAGTCGGAAACCGGATGTTGGGTTACAACACCCGTTACAAGGTCATTTGGGGTTTTATAATTATATAGATTTGCTTCTATTTCAGGGTGTCATCAAATATTCTCCATTTTTCTATGGTTATTACGAAAATCATGTGATCGGGCATGGCTATATGATGCCGTTGGCCTATTTGGCAACCGGTCTCGTTGTGTATGGTTTAAGTATCATCATTGTCCTTCGTAAGTAAGTATTCCGTTGTTTCATTTTTTATCATTTCCGAAAGTCTGTCTGGAATAGTATTTTTTATATGCGTCCACGTATCTGTATAAGAGGCTTCGTGTGCCCATTACTCGGTCCGTCATGCTTACGTTTGAAATAACGTTTTTATTGTGAAATCCAATGGTTGCATTTGTTTTAAGCATTTATCAACTTCATTATGTTTTTCTTAAGGTTCATCTATCACTAGTTTCTCCATCTTAGACATTGCCCCCCCAAAGAATTACTAATCTAATAGGTTCCGCACTGTCGAACAAGCTCCAACCCCTGTCCCATCATCGCAGTGTTGCAGACCTATGCCTACTTTACAAGTACTTTAACGAAACTTGCTCTGGCGAACTCATAGCATTGGTGCCCCTTGACATACATACCATCAACTTACCCAAACAGCAAAATCCCACCTTTTCATTTCCGAGGGACTTAGATCCTAGAAAATATTTTACTATAATACAGAGTGGTTTACTTTAAAGTAGTCCGATCTCTCTCATCTTTCTCTAATCAATTTTTTTTCAAATCAAACGGGCTATTTAAAAGTAGCCTAATGTCTCTAATCTTTCTCTTAATGACCAACTGACACCATAAGACAAAACGCAATTTTTTTTAAAACAAAATGGCGCTACATGCTTAACAGATCACTGGCACGAGTTCAGGGCATGCTTATGGAATTGAGAACCATAAGCAAAGGGTTATGGCCACCACGTTCCCCGGACTTGTCAGCATGTTATTTTTTTTTTTTTAAATATTTGAGGGACTTTAAAATAAACAGTTTATGCAAATAATCCTCACAATCTAGACCAACTAAAGGGGAACATTATCAATGCTATTAAGAGAATCAACAGAGAATATCTACAGGCAGTATCTTGAAACGTTGTTAAACGTGTCCAGAAATGCATAGATGTCAACAGGGAGCACTTCCAGCATTTTTTATAATACTACACGTAATTTAAACAATGCTATAGGTAATTTAAACAATGCTATAGGTAATTTAAACAATAAAAGAATGTTCCTCCTATCTACTACATTTTCTGGGCTACTTTTAAGTGGGTCATATTGTAGTTTCTTTCCGTCGGCTTCTTAGACTTAGGAATTATTTCCCTGTTTCCAGTTTCTCTGACTGTATTAATATCCAATAGTTAAATTTAATCTGAACAAACATATCACTGTTAAACTCCTACATAGTCTCCTGTAAGCATGGCCCCACATCTCTTTAAATCTAACTGCCAATATGACTTGTTTGGCGTGAATCAGAGTAAAAAGTAAACCGGAACAGTTATACGTTCCTATTGTCAAATGTATATCATCATATGAAAATAGATTTTGTTCCAGATCATTAGATCGTGCCAGATAGCTGAAGTTAAGCAACGTTGAGCCTGGCCAGTACCAGATGGGCTACAATTTAGGAAGGCGAGGCGATGTATGTAGCTCGAGGCAAAACACCAGAGTTGTTTGGTCTAACCTTCTCTCGAGAGTAGATGGGACTCTCTTAAGCCGTGACAGGCACCCCATCTAGTGATGACGTCACGATAAAAAATATCCTTGATAGCCCTGGCGAAGCATCGAGTATTCAGCTACGGACAAGATTTGAATTACACTACAAACTTGTATAGTGAGTTCAATATCGGCTACGGCCGCGATGGATGGATGGATTAGTTTGTCGATGTGTCCATCCGGAACTTCTGCTATCCGTGGGATAACAGGATTTCTGTTACAGTTTATTTCTCTAAATCTTCCATGTTTTGTGTATGCTAATGCATATGAATGGAGTAACATCAAGAAGAATGTGGCTCCTCACGACGTACGCTCGCTCAATATTAAATTTGTCAGATCATTAGAATGTGGCAGATCGCTGAAGTTAAGCAACGTTGAGCCTGGCCAGTACCAGATGAGCTAGAATTTGGGAAGTCGAAGCGATGAATGCATATGAGGCATATTAGAAGACACATTAACCACATAAAAAAAAAACAAAACAATATAACCAAGATACAAATCAGTGACGAGAAGAACCTATGTTTGCCATTTGTGATATAAGTGCTCTCACCAATACAAAAAAGTACGAGCAAAGGAAACGTACTACGGCGGAAACTATGGAAATAGGTCCTACGAGGTTCCTTTAATAAGTTTCCAGAAACTTATTTTTTTGTATAGGCATTTAAAATTGTCGTGAACTCTTGAAAATTCAGTATGTTATTGCTATACATTTTATGAGGTGAGTGCCCAATTTTTATGATTTCATGTTTAAATGAACAGTTACAGCAGGAATTGGAATACACCCTACTAAAGCCTGATTTTCACAGCTGGTGAATTTCAAAAATGCCATCTGAGTGTGAAGACACTTTAGAAGAAAGATATGAAATAAAATTCTGTTTTAAACTTGGAAAAATGCCAGAGAAATGTATGGAATGCTTCAGATTGCTTTTGGTTCATCTTGCCTGAATAGAGCATCAGTTTTTGATTGGCATAAGAGATTCAAGGAAGGTAGGGAATCTGTGAGGAATGATTAAAGGTGTGTGAGGAGAAAAGAAGTCAGAGCACCAGACTTTATTGGCCAAATAAAGAATTTCATGAATAAATACTGTTGTCTATATATAGAGACATTAAGTGCACAGTTTGATGTCAGTGTGGGAACTGTGAACACAATTATTTACGAGGAACTGAAGATGCAGAATATTTGCGCGAAGTTTGCCCAAAATGTGGTCAATCCTTGTCACAGACTATTTGACTAAGGTGGGTATCAAGACAGTTCCTCACCCTCCCTATAGTCTAAATCTTGCTCCCTGTGACTTTTGGTTATTCCCTAGGCCCAAGGAAAACCCTAGAGACTGTCTCTATGAGACGAGCGAGGAGATGAAAGAGGCTGTGACGAGGGTCATAAACACGGTCACACAAGAGGACTTTCATGGGGCTTCCTAGAAGTTGTCGGAACGCTACAACAAGTGTATTGCAGCCGGAGGAGATTACTTCGAAGAGGACTAGAGTTTCATGTTTGTACTATTAATAAAATTGCCCATACGACAAAAGTCTGGAAACTTATAGGCACCCCGTAAAAGGAAGAAATAGCTGACTAGCGGATATAAAAAACTTTGAAGGGGCATGTTACAGCGTGACTCATACCGCATGACTTCCGGTAATCCGGAGATATAGTGTGTCCAAAAAGTCAATGAAGAGTTTTAAACTTAAATAGATTAAATAGGTGATATCTTTTTGTAATTTTAACACAATCTGATTAAGACATTGGGAAATTAAAAAAAAAAATAATGCAAAATTCAAACAATCTTTATTCATGAAAAATAATGTTTTTTAAATGTTGCCCATTTTCAGCTTCGCATATTTGTGCTCTTTCCAAAAAATTATTCATGACAGATTGCAGAATCGCTGGATGTCGATTTGACTCCCTTATTTCCTTCTTGATGTTTTCCTTCAATTTTTGCAAGGTCTGGGGGGTTGACGTTTCGAGGTCTGTCAGCTCGCGGAACGAAATAAAGGAGTTAAATCGCAATCCAGAGATTCTGCAATCTGTCATGAACAATTTTTTGGAAAGAGCACAAATATGCGAAGCTGAAAATAAGCAAATTTAAAAAACATTATTTTTCGTAAATAAAGATTGTTTGAATTTTGCCTCTTTTTTTTTTTTAATTTCCAAATGTCTTTGTCGGATTGTGTTAAAATTACAGAAAGATATAAAAAATAAAGAATCTATTTAAGGGCTAAACCTTTCAGTGACCTTTTGTATAAAAGAAAGGTACACTGAGCACGCGGCAGAGTGCGTATTCCATTAAGATGAACTTGTAGTTATCACATACTATTATAAATACATCTTGTCCTTGTTCCATTATTAATTAAAGAAATTTCCTACATTTTCCTGTTTTTTGTGCGATATAAAAAGAATATGTTCAAAGCCAAGAACCACATGCGATAATAGATTGGATAAAAAACACTCTAGTGGTACTCATATAATTAATTTGAAAAACTATGCGTAATCACACATGGGAGAGGCTGCTTCTGGGAATGAATTTATTGACATTGGATTTGAAGATTACTAAATTGTAATCGGCTGGGAATCAGTCCCGCAGCATTGTGTTCTACATGTAGAAAATCATTGCCAAGAAACTCTGTCCATCGAACTTTTGCCTAACTTTAGCTACATAGATGGAAAGAAGAAAGTTTCCGCTGTGGTAAAAAAGAAGAGTTCTTGCTCTGAATGTCATACGAGGTAAAACCAATCAGTCGAGCTTCTACAATCAAAATAATCATAGAGAAGAGAAATGAATGCACCCTAAGAATATTCACTCTTGTTTATTTTTTCGTTAATTTCTAATATGCTATATAATTTATTATAATACCAGTTTTTATCATCTTTGTTTTTATTTTCTTTCTTCTTATCTCGGAAGAATGGCTGCCAACGTTCGACTGAATAAGACGGCGTCGAAAGATGAACAGTTTTCATTTTCTTGGAAAGTATTCAATAGTTGGGACTATATGGTCGGCCATGCTGAGACTGCCAATAACAAACATGCCGCCATCACAACGGCTTTCAAGGTATGAATTTGTCTCTCAGCGCATCACAATTATATTGTTGCGCACTGCTCGTTTTCTCGTTATATGCGCAGAACACAAAAACCTTTTAAACAGGCAAAGTTTATTACCATTTTACTACGTACTATCGTGGCCGTCGTAAAAATCCATGGCCCTTGTACTAAAGTCATGTGACCTGCTGATGTAACGGAATAAAGTTTGAAGATACGACCGGAAGTTCATAGTAATATCGAATTGCAAAGGGAAATTGCCCAAAAGTGCCTGTATTTTCTTGTCCTAAAGACAAGTTTGATTTTTTTATTTGAACATATGCAATTAAAAGAGAGAATTTTTGCCGAGGAAATTCGGTAACAGTAGGAAATATATATTTTAAAGTTTATTTACTTATTATGAACATTTGAAATTAAAAAAATAAATAAAACGATATGTGCTTTTTTCTTTTAGTATAAATAAATATTTATTTGCTTTTTCCAAAAGATCTTTAAACGAGTTATATTGTTATTATGGTTAATTATTATTATTCTTAACTGCATTATTTTTTAATGATTCAAAGCAATATGCCGTATTCGATGTGAGTAAAAAGTAAGCTAAAAACAAACAAAATTTCTCATGCGTCTCTGTTATATCAAAGAACATCTTTTTCGTTTATTTATTTGGTCTTCAGCACAAACCATATAAGTTCTTTCATTTTTATGGATTTATATTTAAACCATGTTTCAGGGTCCTGGATATGACCTTAAACTGTATCCAGTGGTGAGCCCCCAGCTTGCGGGCTTTGGGAGGTGTGGACCCACCCTTTAATTGCCATTGCTCCCAGGTCCACTCTGACCCGGAGTGGTAGTACCTGTTAACGTCCCAACTATGGGTTAAATAGAAACAGATTTGAAAACAACAAATATATTCTATTAAAAAAAATTTTCTTCAAAATCTTTGGATTCGGCGTTAAATAACATGAAAAGAGTTGATATGCCGTAAAACTAAAATCACCAACCAACCAACCAACCAACCAACCAACCATGTTTCATTCATGGATTTATATTTAACCCATGTTTACTTCATGGATTTATATTTAAACCATGATTAATTAATTATCATGGTTTAAACCATGATTAATTGATTATCATGGATTTTTGTTTAAACCATGTTTAATTAATTATCATGGATTTTTATTTAAACCATGATTAATTAATTATCATGGACTTTGTTTAAACCATATTTAATTACTTATCATGGATTTTTGTTTAAACTATTAATAATTAATTATCATGGATTTTTATTTAAAACATGATTAATTAATTATCATAGATTTTTATTTAAACTATGATTAATTAATTATCATAGATTTTTATTTAAACCATCATGGATTTTTGTTTAAACCATGATCAATAAATTATCATGGATTTTTGTTTAAACCATGATTAATTAATTATCATGGATTTTTATTTAAACCATGATTAATTAATTATCATGGATTTTTGTTTGAACCATGTTTAATTAATTATCATGGATTTTTATTTAAACCATGTTTAATAAATTATCATGGATTTTTGTTTAAACCATGGTTAATTAATTATCATGGATTTTTATTAAAACCATGATTAATTAATTATCATGGATTTTTATTTAAACCATGATTAATTAATTATGATGGATTTTTATTTAAACCATGATTAATTAATTATCATGGATGTTTGTTTGAACCATGTTTAATTAATTATCATGGATTTTTGTTTAAACCATGATTAATTAATTATCATGGATTTTTATTTAAACCATGATTAATTAATTATCATGGATTTTTATTTAAACCATGATTAATGTATTATCATAGATTTTTATTTAAACCATGATTAATTAATTATCATGTTTTTTTTAAAACCATGTTTAATTAATTATCATGGATTTTTGTTTAAACCATGATTAATTAATTATCATGGATTTTTGTTTAAACCATGATTAATTAATTACCATGGATTTTTATTTAAACCATGTTTAATAAATTATCATGAATTTTTGTTTGAACCATGTTTAATTAATTATCATGGATTTTTGTTTAAACCATGATTAATTAATTATCATGGATTTTTATTTAAACCATGATTAATTAATTATCATGGATGTTTGTTTAAACCATGATTAATTAATTATGATGGATTTTTATTTAAACCATGATTAATTAATTATCATGGATTTTTATTTAAACCATGATTAATTAATTATCATGGATGTTTGTTTGAACCATGTTTAATTAATTATCATGGATTTTTGTTTAAACCATGATTAATTAATTATCATGGATTTTTATTTAAACCATGTTTAATTAATTATCATGGATTTTTGTTTAAACCACGATTTATTGAACAAAAATGAAAACAAATCTCGTGCACGTATATGTGAAAAGTGAATGCCAGAAAAAATAGCCGTCTAAAAAAAGCAGGTGATGCTTACAATAAAAAAACAAAAACAAAGTATAACTCAAGTTTACAACTAAGTTTTTTTCGGCAGTTTTCCTTTCGTCGTTTCACTTGCTATGACTTGTTTATATTATTTCGGTACTTATGTAGAGAAGGAAGGCTCCGTGCTGAAATAATAATATTTAGAAAGCTATTCTTAACACAGGAAAAGGGAATGTAATTTTGTAACTATTTTATACTTCCACCTAACAATTCAATAAATGAAAGATACAGTAAAACTTGAAGTTAAAAATACGATCACAAACGATATCTTCTTTAAAGGAGCATGATTATTTTTTAACAAGGAACAGTTTACTAGCAATGTCGAAACTTATTTCACTAAATAATTTACGTGACTGAAATAGAAATTTCATTTACTAAATTGGTGTAAATAAGATTTATTGGAAAGTAAATTGAGTTTATATCTTGGTTCGTCCATTCGCTTGAGATCTCATTCCATGTTTATATATATATATATATATATATATATATATATATATATATATATATATATATATATATATATATATATAAAGCTGAATGTGTATGTGCGTGTGTGTCTGGTCACGAATCGGCTCCTATATGGTTGACTATTTTAAAAAACTGATTACATATAATGATAGAAGATGTATCGAGTAACAGGAATGAGTATTTTTGATCCGACAGAACAGTGGTTCATTAAAATTGTGGGGTCTGCGTTCGCGCCTGGTCCACAAAGTATGGAAATAAAAAAAAATAAAAAAAAAACGTTTACAAGTGTTTCTGATATAGATGTCCATAAGAATACTTTGGTAAGTATGTTTTAACTTAAATGTGGATGGTATAATAAAATTGTGGGGTCTGCGTTCGCGTCTGGCTTCCATAGAATGGAAATAGGCACAAACTTTAATAAAGACTTTTCATATATATCTGTGTAAGTATACTTTGATAATTATTTTTCAGCTTGAAGAAATATGGTATAATAAAATTATAGGGTGTTCGTTCGCACCTGACCTCCACAGAATGGAAATATCTCACAAAGTTTAACAAGGTTTTTTAATATAGATCCACAGAATATTGTCATAGGTATTTCAGTGTGAACAGGTATGATATAATAAATTATGGGGTTTATCTATTTTATTTTTACTTTCATCATATTTGCTTTGGTTTTGATACCCCCAAATTCGAAGCTATCTCTTTACAACCCTTCCTTTTCATAACCTATCATACTTTCATAAATCAGAGTCCATTTTCTGTAGGCTGTTTTTGAATCCAGTCAACGACGGGTACTTTTGCTAGTATATATATATATATATATATATATATAGAGAGAGAGAGAGAGAGAGAGAGAGGGGGGGGGAGAGAGAGAAATAGATGGATAGTCATCCAAACTGTTTTGCCGTATCATAGCCCTTTAATGCGGCTAGACTATCAACTACCTCAAGGCAGAATTGAAACTTGATGGCCTAGGCGACACTCGGTGCTTCTAACTGTTACGCTATTTTGGTATATGAAATTACAATGATCAAACATTGTCCACTTAAGCTCCATTTGTTTACACAAAAGCATTGCTTTATATTCTAACGGTAGTCTGTTATTTCATTGATACCCTCAAATTCGAAGCTATCTCTTTACAACCCTTCCTTTTCATAACCTATCATACTTTCATAAATCAGAGTCCATTTTCTGTAGGCTGTTTTTGAACCCAATCAACGACGGGTACTTTTGCTAGCATATATATATATATATATATATATATATATATATATATATATATATATATATATATATATATATATATGAACTAAATTATATTTCTTGCATTTTCTTTTGCAGGAATCAATCCGAGAAGTGGAAGAGAAGCAAAAAGTGGAGAAAAAGTATGTAATTTATTATTGTTATTAATAAATTTTTATTATAAAAAAAATGATGCTATTTATTTTTCAAATAAAGGTTAAGTAAACAGTATAAAGCAATATCACTTTGCTGCTTAGATAATAATATTATCCGTAGGAACCACATTATTATTAAGTAATTAATTGTCGATCTAAATTGGTTGAAAGTAACATTATTTTTTAATAATATAAACTACGAAACGATCATAAGAATCTGTTTTTTTTCGGGCAACGCCAAGATACGGGTCAAATAGTATTTAACAAAATTATATATTCGAACAATTATTGAAGGCAATCTTTTATTTCTTTAAGTTATATTTTATTAATACTCTTCCAGTTCCTTTAGTTGACCCATCGTTATTTCCCCTCATCATTTCTTGAATAATACAGGTTAGATTTGCCTCAGGAGAAATTTTACTCTTCTGATTTAGTTCTTATATTTTAATAAATTGTTACAGTGCAAATATATTTATACAGAGTCTGCCACTAAGGATAAATTATAATATGGCTAGACTAAATGCCATTTAATAAATGCAAGATGAAAGAAATATACAACTGCGATACAGAAACTAACAAAGTGTTGGCTTAAACATTTTTCTCATGCGGAGTGCTTATTAGTGAGGAGTTACGTTTCTTCATTTATTGATCTAATAAAGGTCATTTAAATAGGGACTCCGACAAGGAGAACACAAATTCTTTATTGTCTCTTTTGTTATTCAGCCAGGTTGCGGGCTTTGGGGAGTGTGGAGCCACTCTTTAATTGCCATTGCTCCCAGGTCCACTCTGACCCGGAGTGATAGTACCTGTTAGTGTCCGAACTATGGGTTAAATAGAAACCGACTTGAAAACAACAAATATATTCTATTAAAAAATTTTTTTCTTCAAAATCTTTGGATTCGGCATTAAAAAATCTGAAAAGGGTTGATATGCCGTAAAACAAAAGCAATCAAACAACAATATGTTATTCAGCCAACCATACGATCGTATATTTCTGTACACGTGTACAACTTGATATTGCGCCAATTCAAGGCCATCTCCAAAAACTTTCCTCCAATCTTATTCCTCTCATACTACTTCTTTTTTTTTTTTAGATAGGTCACCATATATCAAGGTCGAAAGGCCACTCGAGGATAAAGGTTAATGTGTGTAGTGTAGTCATTGGGACAGTTGCGTAGTAATCGTTTGTAGTGAAAATTTGATACAATAAGATTATTTATGAGTACAGTTCAATAAGAACTTCTTTACGTTGTACTTGAAGACGACGATATTGTAGTCAGCTGGAAAGTAGACCAGCGGAACAGAGTTCCACGGGCTGGCAGTTCTAGGAAAGAAAGCTTTGTTCATGAAATCCATGTTTAGGTTTAGGCATCGATAGAGAGTAGTCGAATTTATTGATAATAATTCTGGCTAGACGAGTGTGTTTTGTAAAGGATTGGCGAAACGGAACCATACATTGGAGCTCAGTCGAACACTTGCCATGGAAATAGTGATAGGGTAGAGACAGGCTCGCAACGGCTCTTCTATGGGAAAGAGGTTGCAGAGAAGAGCAAAGGTCATCGCCTACTAGATTACGAAGTCTGTTTTGAACTCTGTCAATGCAGGTTAGGATACTTCGGGCAGCTTCTGTTCAGATGTGGAAACAGTATTTTGCTGTTTGTTCCCCCGTCTTCACATACAAGTAGCAAAATGCAACTTCGGCGAATACAATCTGAATAAGGCTATAGTGGATCAGTTAATAGAAAAAATGCACTTCAAGCAAATTACGTCGTGCGTATTGGAAATAAACCTATTTAACCGTAGAGGAAGCACTTCGAAGAGCATTTATATTTGAGTCCACTGAAACACAGACTAGGCATATAGGAGAGAATGAGAGAGGACACCCGGATATCCACCAGATTAAAACCACCACCACCACCACCACCACCACCACCACCACCACCACCACCAACAACAACAACAACAACAACAACAACAACGACGACGACGACGACGACGATGACGACAACAACCACAACAGTGGATATAGAAAACTACCCAAAGACAACAGCAGCGCTTTAAAATCACAAAATGCTACAGTTGTAACGGCCCAAACCACGTACACGGTCAAACAAAATGCCCAGCGTTTAGGAAGAAATGTAATTACTGTGGGGTAATGAATCACTCCAGAAATGCTTGAAGAAAAAAAAACAGTAAAGGAAAAACAAACATGTCAGATGGCCACAACTATGTCTAACACGTATCAACGAATCCGAAATCGGGCAGCCTAGTGTGGGGTTTTCAGGTAGAACCTATTAGTCCAGCAGGGCACGAAATCGTCCACATCGACGACGTACCAATCAGAATATTGATAGATTCTGGAGCAGACAGCAACCTCATTGACAGCAAAACATTTAAAGGAATCCTTAAATTACGACCAAAATTAACAGTAGAAGATACAAGTTGTGCACCAGAAGCCCCGGGGAAGTTCTTCATGCTGACATATGTGGACCTATCTCTAGCTAGGATTACGCAATTGGAATGGTGAATGCAGGCTCAAGATGACCTGAAACATTCGTTACAAGATTAAACAGGGCAGGTGCAATTGTACCGACAATCCCAAACTGTTTCTATTCACATGACATCCCAGAAACCATTGTTTCAGATAATGGGACCCAGTTCATATCCTCGGGATTCAAACGATTCTGTAAAACATGGGATATCCAACACCGAAAGATAAAACCTTATCATCAACAAACTAATGGTGAAATTGAGCGGTTCTTTTGAATCACGTTGAAAGCTATTCGGGCGATGAATATGGAAGGAAAATACTAGAGAAAAAATCTAGGACAGTTCCTGATGTATAACCGAAACAGCCTCCATGTCATGATGAAGGAAAAACCTGCCAAGCTCCTCTTGGGTAGGGAAGTGAACATCAACCTACTAGGACTGCAAAAGTCATGAAAGTCAGGCTTGGGGAGCAGCTCGGCAAAAAGACAAAAAAGAGAAAGGCAAATTGAACGGTCGCACAGATAAAAATAAATAAATAAATAAATAAATAAATAAAGCTAAACAGACTAACATAGAGATCCTTAAACAAAACAGATATAATAAACTAACTCGAGTATACCACTCAACACCATGGATAGTAGAAACACGCAGAGGGTAGCCCGTAATTATAAGGCAATGCGTCAAACTGATCCCAAGACACACGTCACAACTGAAAAGAATCCCCAAAGACAGTACCCGTCAACAACTAGAGAATGACGATTTCCCTTTCAGCGACAATCTCGGGAGACAGGAGGAAAAGGAACATCAGTGAAAAAGCGATGAAGAAGAAACGGAAGAACCGCCCCCCCCCCCCCGATCGCCCCCAAACGAGCAAAGCGCCACATAAGAAAACCCAGGAGATATGCAAGCAGCAGTTCAGAGGAGAGAGGAAAACAATCTGAATCCAATGAAAAAGGTAGATGTGACGTCCGGTATGACGTCACGAGCAGGAGTATAAATATAACTCAGGGAGGAATGTTCGAGACACTTCAGTAAACAGCAAAAATATTTAATCCTACTACGTATTTGGCTGAGATAAAGAATTACTTCAGCAATGAGATATCTACTTCAGCGCTAGAATGCTCCAATCTTTTTCTAGCGACCTTGGCTACGAACTTGAATTGTTTTAAATAAATGCTAAATTCATAATAAAGTTTCGTAATTGAAACGGAATATCGAATTATGATTTTTTGTCAGTTTTTAACCCCGTTCTATTGTTTTTGATTTTTGTGCATTTTTTTTTTCTTTGCCAGAATACCTGTCGTATCTGCATCAATTTACATTGTTAAGTCAATTCAATCGTATACTCTTCTAAAAAAAGACAATTACCTTGTGCTGAACAAACATAAAAAAGAGAGAACAAATAAGAAACTTACGCTTAGAAGACTTACAAGGACTAAACACAATTACCTGACAAATGATTCTCTACTTTTCGTAAATACAAAAAACATATTCGAAACTAGCGGAGGGAGTACGCTTAAATGTGATATTTTAATTTGTGCAGATATCGTATATTTTATTATAGAGTCGTGATTTCAAAAGCAATATATATATATATATATATATATATATATATATATATATATATATATATATATATTTGGATGCCAAAGGCTAGAATCGAAACGGTAGCATTCAAAGCTGGTGACGTTGAAAGTGTACAAATGTGATATAAACTGGTTAAAAATAAAAATTAAAAATAAACTATGATGGATGCACACAATGTATAACGATTTATTAATTTTTATTATTATTTTTGACCCCTTGAAAACCATTTTAACCTGCTAACGATCCACCAAACAACGGTCTGTAAAAATCATTTAAGGCCCTGAACGCCGCTTTACAACTTTTAGTTTCGGGGGAGATAGAGTTTGAAAATATGGAGACAGACAGACAGACAGAGATATAGCCTTTTATATATTGGATTATGTAAAATTATTAAATGAAAGGGAAAAATAATGTCTTTGTCGAGACTTGAATGTTATCTAAAGCAGCTTTCTTATTGCTCCTTTTTGATTGGACACGGAAAGGCAGGAAAGCAACGATACAAAAGAATGCTACTGTTATGTTTTCATTTAAATTGTCTTGTTCTTACTAATTAAAAAAAAATCGATATGCAAATTTAATTACTTGCCACGTGATTTTGCACGTGTTTTTTTTTCTTTAAAAAACTGAGTTCTTTCTCCCTTGCTTGAGTAGCTATTAATTTTCTTCAATAAAACCTTGGAAAGAGTTTTTTTTTTACGTCTTCATTTATTTACAACGCTGCAGTTCCAAGGGAATAGAATACTTTACAAGTTCTGAATGACAGTTTTTTTTTTCAATAAGTTATGGACGACTTTATACCTAAATACATTTGACCTTGGTAACATTTCCCAGTCTCTGGATACGTGTAAAAGTTTAGCATCTGTTTTGTTCTTTGTCAAGGAAGAAAATAATCCTGCATGATCGAAACAATTCTGTTTTTTTATCTAAATTCTTTACGCTCCTTTCGAGGTAATTAGATCTTCCTGAAATATCCACCCCTGTATCTAACTTTGCCAACGTTAATAGGCGGTCGAAACACATTAATAAATTAGATATAACAGTCCGTGACAAGTGTATTTTTATATATATGTATGTAATTATTTATTGACATGAGTTTTTATTTATCAACAATAACAACGGCATTAACAAAAAACAAAAGTAAAAATTACAATCATAAAATTACAAATCTCTCTACATAGCACACCTTCTTGCCAACGTAATGACAATCCGTGTATACGTGCAAGTATTTATTTATCGAACTAAGTCTTTATCAGTAACTAGCAGGCCGCCCGGCATTGCCCGTAAATATATTTTGATTAAGCTACAGAACCCATGATATTGCTTCATCAGAGTGTTCTTGGTTAATTACATTAAGGTCAAGAAAATGGGAGCTGTCGCTATCTTCATCACTATTACAACCTTCAGGATACTGATCAGTAGTTTCCTCATCTTGTTTCTTCAACATTTCAACATCATTTGCATTAAATGATTTAAGAACACTTAACTAGCGCACAAGTACATGTATTTGGTGACTTTAATGTTCACCACCAAAAATGGCTTGGATTCTCTACTCACACAGATGCAGCGGGCAGCACAATGCATAGTTTTGCTATATCTCACTCCCTATTACAAATGGTTACGTTTCCAACCCGTTTCCCTGACCAGCAAGAACAACACGCATCACTTCTAGATCAGTTCCCGAGGATTGTACAACAAATGCTGACAGCCCACTCGGCAACGCTGACCATGCAGTGATAATGGTAGAAATCGCCCTAAACTCTAGACCCAAAACTGAAGAGCCAGTGCTCAAAACAACGAGATATTATAAAAAGGCTGACTGGGAAGCAATCAGAGATCTTATCAGAGATGCCCCCATGGGGAAATATTTTTCTCTTCCTGCTGAACAGTGCGCAAATGAGACCACTGAATGGTTCAACACAGCAATGGAAGCACATGTTCCCATGCCGAAATTTTATAGCGAGCCCCACTCTCCCCAATGGTTTACTTCGACTTGCGCAACTGCCATTGCTCAAAGGCAGCACGCATACCGCAGATTTAACCGACATAAGTCCAGTTCAAACAAACAGAAATATATAGAAGCTAGAAGTAACGTTAAGAAAGAAATAGCGACAGCTAAGAGAGAATTTACTGAAACCACTAAAAAACGCATCGAAGCACAAAAATTAGGAAATCGTGACTTCTGGAAAATCTACAACAGTGTAGTAAATAATGGGCAATCAACAATTCCCCCGCTAACCAACAATTACGAGGTTGTTTGCTCAGCAACCGACAAGGCAAATATGCTTGCCAGCCGGTTTGCCTCAAACTCCACACTGGACCCTTCCAACCACCCCCTGCCTGACTTTCCTTTGCAGACAGACGCCACGCAAGACGATCTAAAAATCACCCCTGCTCAGGTGCATGCTATCATAAAAAACCTTGACACTTCAAAAGCATGTGGACCTGATCTCATCCCAGCTGTGCTATTAAAAAAGTGCTCAGCCGAAGTAGCTCCAGTTCTCTCCAAACTCTACAACAAATGCCTTAATGAATCTTGCTTTCCAGGCTGTTGGAAAACTGCTTCTGTGGTACCAGTATTCAAGAATTCTGGCGAAAGAACTGACCCATCAAATTATCGCTCCATTAGCCTCCTCCAACTTTTTGCCAAAATATTTGAGACCATAATTAACCATGCTCTAGTCCGGCACCTTACAGATGCTAAACTTCTGACTGACAAACAATATGGATTTAGACAAGCCCGTTCCACAGCTGACATCCTCACTGTAATCTCTCAACGTATATACCATGCACTGGACAAAGCGGGGGAGGGCAGAGCGGTAGCTTTAGATATATCTAAGGCTTTTGACAGGGTATGGCACAAGGGTCCACTCAGGGAAATTAAATCATACGGTATCACTAGTAGAATACTTAACATAATTAAATCCTTCTTAGATAAGAGAAAAATCCAGGTTGTCCTCGACGGTCGTACATCTAAACAGTGTGATATAAATGCGGAAGTACCTCAGGGGTCTATCCTTGGACCTCTATTGTTCCTAATATTTATTAATGACCTCCCCGACAAAACTGCCGCTGAGATGGGTATATATGCTGATGGCACTACACTCTATAACATGCATGACAGGAAAACAAATGAACACATATCTAAAGAAATGGTAGAAACACTAGAGGATGACCTCCAATCTGTAGTGGAATGGGGGACATAAATGGATGGTCACATTCAATGCTTCCCAGACTAAACTGGTTTCCTTCAATAATTACAAGAAACCTTCTCTGCCACCAATAGCAATGACCAGTGACTCCTTGTCTGAGAGTACATCTTTCAAACTGCTTGGACTAACGTTCACATGAAACATGAGTTGGAACAATTATATTGAAAACATTGCCAGGGCCGCTGCGAAAAAGGTAGGCTCTCTCTACCGTGCGAGAAAACTACTGACACCTGAAAGTATCCTGTACCTCTATAAGGCCACCATTCGTCCATGTATGGAGTATTGTTGTCACATTTGGGCTGGTGCATCTGCTACTAGTCTCTCGCACCTAGACAAGGTTAAAAAAAGAGTCGCCAATCTGATAGGCCCTGAACTGGCATCTAAGCTTCAGCCTCTGTCCCATCGATGAAACGTTGCATCCGTCTGCTTGTTCTACAAATATTTTAATGGTGAATGCTCTGACGAACTGCAGACACTTGTGCCCCCACGACGTAGAGACCCTCAACAAACCCGACAGGCAGCTAAATCCCACCCCCACACAGTAGAGATCCCTAGATGTAAAAGATCTTTCTACTCCAGTAGTTTCTTCCCCAGAACCGCTAGACTCTGGAATTCCATTCCAGGTTCCTGCTTCCCTAACTGTACTGACATGCAGAAGTTCAAGTGTAACGTGAACCGACATCTTGCTGCCCAAATCCCAACATAGTGCTCCAGTAGTTGCTGCCACTGATAGTAGCCCCCTACACCAAAGTGGCAATGCGCCTTGTTTGGGATGAAAATGTAAAAAAAAAAAAGAAAAAAAAAGAACAGCGTGGTTGGTCAGTAACCGTTTGGTTTCAAGAATTCTTTCTAAACCAGATGTATTCTCTGATTCTTTCAGTCCAGAAGCCTTTGGCGCTGGGCATAATTTTCCCCATGCTTTTGTTAATGTGCTTGCGCGAACTTGATTCCATGCACTTTTGAGAGAAAATATAGCATCTTTGATAGTAAAATTAAAATCGCTTATACTCACGGTACTATTTATCATATTCATCATGAAATCATTTCTGTAGAAACATTTTAAGTTCTAAATAATCCCTTAATCCATAGGTTGGATGAGAGAAGTCACATTAGTTCGTAACTAACACACAAAAATATTCCCATAAGATGACTGAATCAGGAGGGCGTGCTCTACAATTGTCCAACAGAAGCAAGCACTTTGAATCAGGTTTAACTAATTCAAGAAAACGCCTCTGGACAACTGGCAAAAATCCTTGCAAAAACATTTTTTAAACAACTTTTGATTCATCCATCCATTTCGTGAAGAATAATAGGATACTGGCAAAGGCGAAACTCTTTTCAATGCTCGGGGACACTTTGATTTTCCGATGACAAGAAGCTTAAGTTTATGAGTTCCAGAAGCATTAGCGCATACCATAACTGTAAGTTTTTCTTTATTTAATTTGAATCCTTTTATTTTTTGCTCCTCGGATCCGGCTAATGTTTTTGTAGGTAAACACTTCCAATTCACGCCACTTTCATCAGCGTTGTAAACATCCTCTGGTGTTAAACCATAATCGGCAATTATCGTCTTGAATTTGTCACAATAATTTGATGCTATGTGTGTATCAGCAGACCGTTGTTCGCCTAACATTGTTAATTGTCTTATACCATGTCTACTCTTAAACTCCTAAGCCAGCTTTCACTGAATTTCATATCTTCTGCGATATTAAACTCTTGCTTAAGAGATTTTGCTTTAGCAATTAACATGGGCTCAGATATTGCTACACATTCATTCCGTTTGGCTACAAACCACTCATTCAATATTCGATCGAATTCAACTTGCTTTGGTCTGCGAAGAATCCTTCTTTGACACGTCTTTTATTTGGAGAGAAAGGGGCAGCCTTCAATATTTCCTTCTGTTTATTTTTGATGTAAAACAGTGTACTTCTTCCAATCTTATAATCTGTCAATATAACGCTATTTTCAACTCCAGCATCTAATTTTTCTATAATTTGACGTTTTTCGAGTAAAGTCAGTGTCACTTGTTTTCTTTTAGAGTTGCAAGCCATTGTGATGGGTTGTTTTACACTATTTTAAATATGGCAATCTGAAAAAAATACAGTTAGTGTAAATTCATTATCAATAGCTAATCTACATTAAATACATAGTAACAATATTAACATTTCTGCGCAATATCTGACTAAACCATGTAAACAGTTTTACTGCAACTCCGCATCAAATATGCTTATACAGTTTCAATGACGAGACAGGTAAGTTTAGAGAAAATTCAGGTTTAGAAGAAGTCCAAATGAGAGGAAGTCCAACTTTAGAGGAAGTCCAAATTAAAGGAGTTTCACTGTATATATATATATATATATATATATATATATATATATATATATATATATATATATATATATATATATATATATAAAGGGCTCCTTCAGTTTTTGACAGACTATGGATAGCCACGAAGACGTGCCTGCGCGTGAAAGTTTTGTGGCAGGAGGTACATAATCTCCAACCACACCTTTCCTGAGTGGACATTGTTAAATACCAGTTGCCAGTGACGTGTATGTACAAGACGACTGGAAACAAATGCAGAGATAAGCGGAGAGCACATATAGCGCCTAGAATTCCCAAATAGTTCCCGATTTGGTACTAACCAGGTCCAACGTTGCTTAACTTCGGTGATTTGACGAGAAACGGTGAGTAAACGCGATTATGCCGTATTATATATATATATATATATATATATATATATATATATATATATATAATATAAAGCTGAATGTGTGTGTGTGTGAGCGTGTGTGTGTGCGTGTGTGTGTGTGTGTGTCTGGTCACCATTAGGCCCTATATGGTTGACTATTTTAAAAAACCGATTACATATAATGATAGAAGATGTATTGAGACACAAGAATGAGTATGCTTGATCTAGCAGAACAGTGGTTCATTAAAATTGTGGGGTCTGCATTCTCGCCTGGTCTACAAAGTATGAAAATAAAAAATTAAAAAATTAGGCTCAAACTTTAATAAAGACTTTTCATATCTATCTGCGTAAGTATACTTTGATAACTATGCTTCAGTTTGAAGAAATATGATATAATAAAATTATGGGGTGTTCGTTTGCGCCTGACCTCCATAGAATGAAAATATGTCACAATGTTTAACAAGTTTTTTTTATATAGATCGACAGAATATTGTGATAAGTGTTTCAGTGTGAACAGGTATGGTATAATAAATTATGGGGTTTATCTATTTTATTTTTACTTTCATCATGTATTGCTTTGGTTTTGATACCCCCAAATTCGAAGCTATCTCTTTACAACCCTTTCTTTTCATAACCTATCATACTTTCATAAATCAGAGTCCATTTTCTGTAGGCTGCTTTTGAACCCATTGAACCCAGTCAACGACGGGTACTTTTGCTAGTATATATATATATATATATATATATATATATAAATATATATATATATATATAAATAATCTGGCTTCAAACGTTTTTCATACTAATTTTATTTTAAAATTATATCTATATGTGTGTGTATGTGTGTGTGTCTGTGTGTATGTATATATATATAATTTTAAAATAGAATTAGTATGGATTACATTTGAAGCCAGATTACAACGCGCAATTATTAAAATAAACAACTGTTTATTTTAAAGATATATCTTTCGGGGGAAAACTCTCTCGTCAGTTTTTTTTATTTATCCCTTTTTCCTCGCCATGATATTAAGTTTAAGAAAATTTAATGACGAGGCTACGTGATGTTAGCTGCGGTGTTGTTGTAGAAATGCCGGAAGAATGCGCCTGGCCGCGCGATTTGAAAATCAGAGTATTTTTTCTTTTTTTTTTTTTTTATCCCTGTTAGAAGCGTTGACTGAAATTTGAATTTTAACTAAAATGTATGTATGTATAAGTGATGGGATGATTCCAATATTTTTCCAATTCCAATATAATTACCGATTCCATACTAAATTCTCGATTCCGATACACTTACTATTTCGATTAAAATTATTTATAAATCTCTAAATATTTAACTGTTAGGTTGGTGCAAAAATAATGACGTTCAATTTTTATATAAGAAAACGACATTATTTTTGCACCGACCTAATATAAAATGCTTTTGTTTCGGTTATTGTAAAAACTTATTTTCTCAAACGTAAAATAGATTTTAGTTTTACTAAAAGTTTAAACTAATAAATATGGTTATTGTATTTTTCCTACCAGTAGGAGAGGATTTTATTTACAAAAAAAGAAAAAAATAATCAAATAAAAAAGATAACTAAAGGAATCGTTTTTGGTATTGGAAAATAAGAGCAAATTTTTCCAATTCTAATATCGGTTTCGATATCCCCAAAAAGCTCCAAATTTTCGGATTCCCGATTCCGATGGATCGCCCCCAACAGTAATATGTATGCATGTATATATGTTTGTATCTATCTCTCCCGTAAGCCGTGGTGAAGGCAACCTTTCTAGGAGAAGCAAATCCCTGATTTAAAAAAAACATAAAGCGGAAGACCATTACCCGCATTAAGCTGGTCTGCAGTTTAATTTGTTGCTGGCTATCTTGCTCTTGCTTGTTGCTGGATCTCAACATTTTGAACCGAGAGAGAGACTTAGCTGTCGTACAAAGCTAAGACTCTGTAACATCATATTTGTATAGATACTCCCTCAAGAATTTGGGCTCATGGATTTTAAATGTCTGAGGGAGTGGCACTCGTCTGACAAGACGTTGCAATCATCATCATCTATCTCTTTGCTGTCTTTTCAGAAATCTGTTAATCTTTCTTCGCACTATTGGTTGCTTATTGACACTGGGTCTTCTCTCTGCCAGCGGCTATCTCACATATTTGGTTGTCATGGCATCTAGTAACAACGCTGCTCCTGATCAGAATTTCTTCGAGTTAAACAAGGTAAGAATTGGTGAGTACTAATAAACGACACACCTGCAATTACACACATGATTAAAAATGAGAATAGCATACACAGCAACACAATATCATCGAACTTCCTTCAGTGTTAGTTTTATAACCAACATCAGACCGTTAGAGTCAAGGGTATTTTTAAGGATCTCTCTCTCTCTCTCTCTCTCTCTCTCTCTATCTCTCTCTCTCTCTATCTCTATGAGGTATGATCCTGTGCAGTTTTAAGAGTCTCACCTTCCCATGCTTGACGCGCCCCAATCAAGGAATGCCAACGGGCTTCCAGGCAGTATGTGTTCGGTCAAAATGCTCTCGTTCTAAGGCGCTGGCTTTTCAAATCCAGCTTCATAACCTTACGCTTAATCTTCCAGTCGTGGGATAAATAAAAACACATACACTCGTATATACAGCAGGATATTAGGAAAAGAGTACGCACCAAAATCTAGATTTTAGAGAAACACATGTTTCTAGTCCCACTTTACCTAATGAGAATGTACTCGTCAACTAGCCTTGTAACTCTTTTTTCCATCTATTTAGGTCTTGACTCGGCTAGTTTGTTGAAATCAACGGAATTGGACATTTCTGCTTAGTTTATTTTTATTATTATGATTTCCTCTTTACGTCAAATGCCTTCCTGCATTGTCTGATATGGTTTCCTTTAAAATAGTCATCGTCTGGCATGAATCCTTTACAATAGTTGTTGCTGGCCCGCCTTCTTTTAAAATAGTCGTTCTCTGACACGACTTTCTTTAAAATAGTCGTTGTCTAATACGACTTCCTTTAAAATAGAAGTCGAACACGATTTCTCTTAAAAAAGTCGTTCACTGATGCGGCTTCTATTTAAAATAGTCGTTATCTGGCACGACTTTCTTTGAAATAGTCGTTGTCTGATATGACTTTTTTTAAAATAGTCGTTGTCTGTCACGACTTCCATTTAAAATTGTCGCTGTCTAATACGACTTCCTTTAAAATAGTCGTTTTCTAGCACGACTTCCTTGAAAATAGTCATTGTCGGACACGGCTTCCTTTAAAATAATCGTTTTCTAGCACGACTTCCTTTAAAATAGTCGTTTTCTAGCACGACTTCCTTTAAAATCGTCGTTGTCTGACACGAATTCCTTTAAAATAGTCGTTGTCTGACATGACTTCCTTTAAAAGAGATTAGAACGAAAGAAAATTAAAAGAAACTTTAAAAAATTTAAATCCAAAATTTTTAATGAGATTGCATTGAATAAAAAGTAACATTAACCCTATTCTCCTCATAAAATAAATTTAAACAATAACCGCTATTTGAAATTACACAAATAAGTATGCCGAAATATTTGTGAATAGATAAAACAAATTCTAAATACGAAACTAACATAGAAACAAAACAGTATGGCTAGAACATAGTTGATTAGTCCGGAATAGAATAAAAATAAAATAAAGAAATAAAGAAATTTAATTTAATAAATTAGTGAAGAATATTAGTAAAACATATTAAGTGAACATAGGTAATTCGTGGCAAAATTAATTGATAATTCGATTGTAATTTCTTTCTTTTTTTAAATAGAGATACGAAAATAAGTAAATATAAAAATCTGAAAAAACCTTGGAAAGAAGAGATGTAGGAAAAATATTTTCTCATAATTTTCCTTAAAAGGGAAATTAAATTCATATTGTTCATTGCAGAAGTGTTTGTTCAAACTGTCTGATGATAGGCTGTTCTTGTGAAAATTGTCGAACGATATAGGGTTTGAATTTGTCTGAATGGTCTTGAAACAATTGTAACGAACGATGAAATACACTATTTGTAGCTATCAATCCATTCTTTGATGTCTGGATTTTGTTAAAACAATACATGAATGCTCAATTACAAAAGATAGCAATTTAAGTCATCTCATTCTGACTTAAAATGTATTGGTTACCGAATTATCAATTATATAAACCCAATAAAATTCGGAATCCTATAAACAATATATATATATATATATATTATTCTTGATCTTACATAATATTGTATAGAGCACTCTGTGCTCTATATAACCAGTGCAAGGGTTTCATTAAAATTATTATTTATTATCCCTATATATATAAAATGAACTCATTTCCCCCCCTATGATTTCGACCTTAATAGGATTAAAAATCAAGACATTTCATGCGAATGTAATATGCACAAACTGCAGCAAAATATCTGAGGTGTGTTATAGGCATATTACCTCTCCACTTCCTCGATAATCGTAGATTCCTATATTTTTTCTGCTGAAAGTTAACTGCGACAATCGGTTAAAATCAATGAAAGTAGTAAAATATTTTTTCTCTAATTAATTCCTCCTTCCTCCGCCACCACTTACACCGTTTCCGGGATCGTTCACAAGAGACAGTTACGAAGGAACACCAGTTTGGGGTTTCTTTACTTTGTAGTTGCTTAACAAAACTGGAATGGAATTTTACCGTGCCTTTCCGTTCTATGCTTTCTACTGAGTGAAACGCACTATGGAATTAACCGAATCGAAGGGTTATTTATGCCATTTTTTTCGCTTTATTTCGTTTTGCAGTTGCTTACAAAAACTGGAATGTAATTTTAACGTTCTTTTTCGTTCTATACTTTCTACTGAGTGAAACGCGCTATGGAATTAACCGAATCGAAGGGGTATTTATGCTATTTTTTCGCTTTTCGCTGTGTTTTCTTTTGTTTTTGTTTTTCAAAACACCTTCATCATTTTTTTCCCTTATTTTTGCTTTTTGTTTTTCCGATTTCTTTTTTGAAGAAGTTTTACGTTTGTTCGCTGTTGTTTTTTTTCTGATTTTTTAAGAAGTTTAACATCGTTTTTATTTTTTACATATTTAAACAGGGTTATTACTTCGCTTATTCTTTACTTTACCCCTTCCCCTTACACAGACCTCCAAACACCTGGGCAACGCCGGGTACCACCGCTAGTATTATAATAATTATTATTTATTATTGTTATAATGTCAAGAAATATGTTTTGATAATTTAATTAGATAGGAATTTTAACAAGTATCAACACTCTTTCAGAAATTAAAAATAGAATAATGTTTAGAGTTATGAATTTTTGCTGCAAGAAATAATATAAACATTAGGTCAGAACTGACAGCTGGTGAGTTAAGGATACGCATGATTTAACGTATGACGTAACAGCCAGCTGATCAGTGATTTATTAGTTAGTTAGCATCCGCGATTTGAGAAGGATAGACGTGCGGGATGAGAACAAAAGAATAAGGTGGTATAGAAAAAGAAAACGTTTGCAGCCTTCGAGAATTCGGGACTCAACTGGACTGGAACAAAAAGAATAAACTGTATATATTTTGTCACCGGTGATGTTGTGTTGTCTGTCCCCGAGGGGATGCTTCTTTGTTGCAGCCGTCTGGAGAATCCAAGAAATGAATCATGAGACAGAAAAAGGTCAGTTCCAATTTAAGGTACCGTGAAATGTCTTTGTTTATTCAGGGTGTCCCCCAAAAAGCTGACGGATTTTAAATTTGATTACCTTCCTCAATACTTAAGTTATGCTTACCAATTTTTATTTTTAGGTAGATAACCCCCTCCGTAATGTTTTGAGATATAGTAAAATATCACAGTCTACTTATTCTAATTTTATTTGCATTCTTTGGAATGAAATCTAACACAAAGTTTGGAAACTTATTTAACACATCTCGTATAATCTTTATCAGATTTATTCAACAACTTACAGAGTAAAATAAAAAGGTAGAAAGCATTGGGAGCGTGGTGATCAATGTCCAATGTGAGACACATTTGGTTATTTCCAGAAACGGATTTCCTTCTTCCAAGGGCGATAACTCTCCGTTCTTCGTTCCCAGGCAAATATCTTTATCATTTTTAGGTTGTACCTAACACATACTTCACACGGTCTGTATAGGATTGAAAAATATTTTTGTGACTTTTTACATGATTTAATCATCGTTTTACTTTATTTTAAGACAACCTGGGTGATTACGGCGATATTCATTGTCTTTCCAAATTTATTTGACCTGATCTCAACCATGGAGCAATATCATCCCCGAACAAATCTCAGGGTACAATTAGCACGGTGAGTACAAAACTTTATCAATAGAACAGATTCAGCATTTATGAATTAACGTTAATTGCCAGATAATCAGATCAAATATATTTATTTAACTAGCGGTGTGATTCGATGTTACCCGGGATTGAATGACAATCAATGAATGTTTCACACTCATATTTTTATTGTCATTGAAATCGATGGAATAACCCATTTTTCAATAAAATCGATTAATTGCCTGCTCTAGTTGGGGACACATCGTGACGCAACTGGAACTTTATATGCCTCCCACAGTGACTAAATCCACGATACATTGTAGTCTACATTGCACTGAAGAGAATCTACTGTTGATTTTATAAAACTATCTTATATATAATCACGCGCATTAAAGTTTAAAACGATGACATCAAGTATCATGGTTGAATTCTGCTCTAAACAGAAACATCATTCTATACGGACGCGTCCTTGTCATATCAAAGAACTTACTGTTGATTTTTTTTATTCCTGGTATTACTGCTTGTGTGGTGATAATGCTTGAAATGAAAAAGTCAAGTATCATTGTGAAATTGTGCTTTAAACAAAAACATTCATTTCGAACGCACGCCTGTTATATCAAAGAACCTAATGCTAATTTTATATGTCAGGCCTTTCGGCTTGTGTGGTGCTAAAACTTCTTCAATGAACTTATGATGTTAGGCTGTGTAAGGTGTTAACTTTGGTCCAAATCGCCGGTTCCTTCTTTCATCGGATTATTTTGACTATCGATCATCGGTACTTATCTAAGACATTCCGACACAAAAAGTATCTAAGAACACTACCAGGCACATAACATACCTTCGTATGAAATTTCATAAAAATCGACCCAATTGTTTTCGAGTGCATAGGGAACGAACTCACAAACGCACAGATAAAGTTCCTTTTATATAATAGTGGAGATATATGACAATAGTCATATTTTAAAACTTTTATCTACATAGGCAAACATCGATATTCGATCCTGCTATTCCATTATTTATTGACATTTATAGCCGTGACCTTCACATACAAAATAAATTCCAATCGATTTACATGATTACATATTCAATGCGAACCGATGATTCTATATACAAGGTGTCTAAGAAGTCTTCAGACACTTTTATAAATTCATGAAAATGTTTTGAGAAGTTCTATAAAAAATAATTGTTTTTACACATTAATCAGTTATTTAGGTTTTAATGATGTCACTTCATTTTCAGAAATGAATGAGAGAAAAAAAAAGAAGAAATAACTGACTTCTAACCTTTAGTAAAAAGAGCAGGATTACATACGCAATTGCGTCGTGGCAGACGGGAACAAAAACGATATGCTCCTTAAATTTATTTTGGACGAAAGAAGACAGCAGACCTACAACATTGAACAGACACATCATCTGCAGACATTAAACATTTCAGAGATTTTCAGCTTCAGTTATAATATTAATAATCCTCTCTTAAATTGCCTAAAGAATTTGTTAAAAATTATATTAATAATGTTTTTTAAATTGAATTTGTGGACAACCTATATACATATATATATATATATATATATATATATATATATATATATATATATATATATATATATATATATATATATATATGTATATGAAGAGCATAATGTGGTGTCCCACAATTGAATAAAAACGGATGATATGGGAAAAATGTTATGCGATGTGTCGAAAGATACCAGAGCAAAAAAAAAAAAAAAATAAAAATAAAAAGGGAAAAAAACAGATTTGATATTCCCGAAGCGCTTTTCAACCGACTCACTTCAGGGGAATCGTCGGTAAATTGGTTTTGAGTAATTAACCAATTTACCGACGATTCCCCTGAAGAGAGTCGGTTGAAAAGTACTTCAGGAATATCAAATCTGTTTTTTTCCCTTTTTATTTATTTATTTATTTATTTTTGCTTTGGTATCTTTCGACTCATCGCATAACATTTTTCCCATATCATCCGTTTATATATATATATATATATATATATATATATATATATATATATATATATATATATATATATATAATAAAATAATAAATTTTTCCTTTTTGGAAATTTTTCCATGGATTTCTGCTTTTGGATCATTATGGACCATCTTCTTCTAATTACGGGATTTTTGGATTTTACTTGTACAAATAGAAATTCAAGTAACTTTCTTGAAGTTATACACTTGGATTTTACCATCACTGGATTTTTTATCTTCCACCAGACTATCCATTCATGTGTAATCGCCTTTTTCTTCACCATATTCCCTCTGCTTTACTTTCTTTTTTTATCAAGTAAGATCTTTGACTTACTCGTTGTTTCATCAAATACTTTTGCATGCAAAATCCGATTCCGCATTTTGCTAATTCATACCTTCTGATGAGAAAGAAAATATTTCTTAGAAACTCCGCGGATTAAGGACTATCCACTTATCTAGTGTTTCCTTTTCAGATTAAATATGTTTTTAACTAATTTCAAAGTGTTTTTAACATGTTTTATTAACTGCTGCTCGTATATATATATATATATATATATATATATATATATATATATATATATATATATATATATATATATATATACAGTCATGGTCAAAATCATAAGACCACTTAAGAAAGTAAGCGTTTACGCATATCAAATTTTTAATCAAACAAATGGTTGAAACCATTGCCAAAAGGGAAAATATGATGAAAAAAAAATGAAATCTGCTTCATTCGAAACCTTAACCCTGATCTAATAATTATTTTTTAAAAAAGAAACATTTTCACCTGGTCAAAATGATAAGACCACTTTAATAAAATCGGCTAGTTTTGAAAATATGAATACGAAAAGCTTTCTATGTTACTAAAAGCAGAAGTTAAAAAAAAAAAAAAACGAACCCCAGTATGAGCTCAAATCGATTGAAAAGCCAAACAGCAGCAGAATGTAGTCCAAAAACCATCAGAAGGCATCTGAAAATGAAGGGCTTCAATCATTTAAAGTGACTGCAGAAACCACGTCTTCTTGAACAGCACAAAACTAACCGATTTAAATATGCCGCCAAATACCAGACTTGGGACGAAGAGAAGTGGGAAAATGTAATTTTCTCCGATGAGAAAAAGTTTAATCAATATGGTCCAGATGGATTTCAACACTTTTGGCATGATAAAAATTTGCCCAAAGAGACTTTTTCAACTCTGCATAGTGGAGGAGGGTCTTTAATGATCTGGGGTGCTTTCTCGTCAGCCGGGACCCCAAAGTTGCAAGTAGTGAAATGCCGGCAAACATAATTGAAGTACTTTTCAATGCTGGAAAATGCTTCTATCAGAACTGAAGGTTCACGTCTATGTGGAAGAAATTGGATTTTCCAGCAAGACAACGTTGCAATACACACTTTTCGACAAGCATGAGAATACTTTTCTTCAAATAATATAGAATTGTTAGATCATCCAACATGTTCTTCGGACCTCAATTCCATTGAAAATTTTTGGGGATGGATGGCAAAAGAAGTGTTCAAGGATGGGACCCAGTATAATTCGATAAAGGAACTTTCTGATTCAGTTTTCAGTACATGGGATAAAATTCCTTCGCAAGTGATAAAAAACTTAGTCGCAAGCATGCCGAAGAGAATTTTTGAAGTAATTCGTAATAATGGAGGCTATACTAAATACTGAGACCCTTTTTTAGTAATTTATAATTGCCTTTTGTTAGATAAATTATCAGTGGTCTCATAATTTTGACCAGTTGAAAATGTTTGTTTTTTAAAAAATAATTATTAGATAATGTTAAGGTTAAGGTTTCGAATGAAGAAAAAGGTTTCGAATGAAGAAAATTTCATTTTTTTTTCATCATATTTTCCCTTTTGGCAATGGTTTCAACCATTTGTTTGATTAAAAATTCGATAATATGCGTAAACGCTTACTTTCTTAAGTGGTCTTATGAGTTTGACCATGACTGCATATATATATATATATATATATATATATATATATATATGTGTGTGTGTTTAAAGGAAAAGAGGTTTCTCTGTATAATAACTTTTCATGGTGACGAGACAGGCAGATACTTCAAGCCGGCATCGAAATTCGACCGTTTTTATTTTCGAAAGTTGGCGATTGTAACTGTTAGGAATTGGCATAAACCACGTGTAAGTGAAATCTGAATGATTATATAAACGCTGTCAGCTGGCAAAGAGTACTTAACATTATCTCTACTTATATATAAAAGGCACTTTTGTGTGTCTGTGTGTGCCTGTGTGTTCGTTCCGTATACACTCCTAAACGGCTCGTTCGGATTTAAAAAAAAATTCACACAGATGTACTTCATGCTTCTGGGAGCGTTCTTAGATAGATTTTGTATCGGAATGCTTATAATCGAAAAAAAATCCGATTAAAGAAGGAAAATTCAGATTTAGACGAAAGTTAACATCCTTATACAGCTTAACATCACCAGTGCACTCGAGAAGTTTTATCCCCGCACAAGCTATAGGAACTGGTATATAAAATCAACGGTAGTTTTTTTGGTAAGATAGGAGAAGGTTCAAAATGAATGTTGCTGTTTAGAGCACAATTGAACCATTATATTTCACTTTTACATTTAGACTACCATATATTGGGGACTAAGTGTTGGCGATGGGGAGAGGCACGTGAAGTTTACTTCCGTTTCATTGCTTTGGGTCCCAGGCTAGAGCAGACAATCGATTTGATTGAAACATGGGCGATTTCACCGATTTCGATGAGATTAAGATTATTGAAAGTGCGGAACATTCGTTGATCCTCATTTAATCTCGGGCAATGTTGCTCCACCCCTCAGCTAGTTAGAAACCTTTTTAATGCAATATTAATCATGGCTTGTTTTTTACGTTAATATATTTTTTCCGAATCAAATTCATCTTCAGATATGAGTTGTGTCGTATCTTTTCTGTTAAAAAATAAATAACTAAATAAACATAACGTCCATATTACTTTTGTTTTCACGGTGTTTTCTTGGCAGTTGTAAATATAAAAACAATATGGGAGATGAACAAGGCAGTATCAGGCATTTTAATTTGTATTTTAAAGAGATTCAACTCATTCACTTGGAAGCATTAACATGTTAGAAATATTAAAATTTAAATGTATTTATTTAGAATTAAATTTAATTAGATTAATAAAAAAAAAAAAAAACAGAAAAATTTTCATGGTGTCCGTAATCGTCACCGAACGAATGTCATATTCCAAAAGCCACGGCAATTGACCAAGTAGCATTTTTATGTAGAAAATTATTTTTTAAAACAGATCTTTGGTAGTTTTAACATCGAATCGTATTAAACATACGGCTGATTTTGATGGCTGCCAAAAGTAATTTTCTAACGATTCTGCCATTATCTTAGATTTTTCTTCCCTCGTGCATGTTATAGAGCATTGTATTATCAGCAAACACACCCATCTCGAACACAAAATTATCAGGGAGGTCGTTTATAAATATCAGGAATGATAGTCATTCAAGGATTGACCCCTGAGGTACTCCCGCATTAATGTTATGCCGCTTGGATTAACGTTCATCAATGACGATCTGGATGGTCGTATTGTTTAAGAATGATCTAATTATATTTAGTATACATCCCGTTATACTGTACAATTTATTTTTCATTAGCAGCCCTTTGTACCAGACTTTGTCAAATGCCTTGGATATATCACGGGCTACAAACATGGTTCCACCTGCCTCATCCAGCACATGGTATATGCGTTCAGAAATGACTATTAAACTATCTGAAGTAGAACGACATTGCCTGAATCCATACTGTTTATCAGGGAGATTAGCTTTTGTAAGGTGCTGGACTCGTGCTGGATTAATTAAGGTCTCAAAGATTTTAGCAAAGAGAGGGAGGAGACTGATATGATGATAATTGAGAAGGTCAGTTCTTTCACCAGAATTCTTGTACACTGGTACCACAGAGGCCACCTTCCAGCTATTAGAAAAGCAAGGTTCAGCAAGTATTTATTGTAGAGCTTGAAAAGTAAGGAGGTTAGTTCAACTGAGCATTTCTTAATTAGTATAGCAGGAATGAGATCAGGCCCACATACCTTGTAGGTCTAAAAATAGGTGATTTTTACATCATCTAGTGTGGCTTCAGTCCGCACAGGGAAATTTGGGAGGGAGTTGTTCGTTGGCTCTAAAGTGGAGTTGGAGGCGTATTGCCAGGCAAGCAGTACCGCCTTCTTGGTTACCGTGTATGCGACCTTCTGGTTGTTGGATAGTGGAAGAATTACTGATTGCCCTTTATTCACTACACTATTATAAATTTTCCAGAAATTATGAGTTCCTATATTTTGCGATTCCCGTGTTATTTCAGCATGCTTTCTTTTGGCTGTCGCTATTTCACTCTTACAATGATTTCTAGCATCTATGAATGAATTTGACTTATGACGTACGAACTAGTGAATTGCATACTGTCTTTGTGCAATAGCAGCTGCACAATCTGTAGTGAACCATAGGGGGGATGAGTGGGGTCATGATGTATCAATGTCCGCTTTGCACTATTCAGTTGTCTAATTAGCACACTGTTGAGCAGGAAGAGAGAAGATAACGGTCCATGAGGCATATCTGATGTGTTCTCTGATGGCTTCACAGTCGGCCCTTTTCTAGTACCTTGTTGCTTTGAGCAATGGCTCCTCACCTTGGGGTTGGGATTTAAGTGTGATGTCTACTGATACCACTAGGTGGTCTGCGTTTCCAAGTGGACTGTGGGCATTAGTCACTAATCTAATCGCCACCATATGCCGAGTTCCTGCCGGCGCTTGTGGAAAAGGCATGCTCCCAGTTCTAGACCTGTATCGAGGCGGTAATTGAGGCTGAAAGCAGCTATATTGCATAGATATCAGCTCTGCTATATAATCAAATAAGCTGAATTGACTTTTTCGATATAAGCTACAGTGTTATTTTTATTTAGGGCGACAAAGTAACAATTACTTAAAAAGCGTCGAACTTTTTTTTTTGACGTTTCTGAATTTTTAAGATGAGAAGTGGTTATCCGTATTAATTGGATTCATCTAACTACTGTTCTCATCTTGAGTGTGATTGTCAATGTTTCGGTCGATGGAATCTCCGACCTTCTTTAGGTGTATCTTGTCGAATTCGGAAATTTGGGCGGAATTTTGAACAGAACCCTTTATTTATTTCACGGGGGTAGCATGCTCTTGTTCCATCAGCCATGACTGGATAGAGAACCTAAGTAATTCGCAATTGTATTTTTGATCGCCCACACTGAGAATTGAAACTTTAGGATAATAGCACTTTTTGCAATTGTTTTTTTCCAAGGGTTCTTATGGCGGTTATCATAATGTAATTCTTGTTGGGTAGGTCACCATTTCGGCGGGTCCCCCTTTTGGGGAGTCGTCGAAATTAATAAGACGGGAGTAGAAACCGACCTGGGAATAATAATAAAGAAACAAAGGAACTTCCAAACGAAACTGTTTTATATTCATTTCAGCGTACAAGTGGTATCGGGTTATAGAAAGTTCGTGATTTTCATTTATGTCCCCTGACTCTGGAACCACTCACGTCTCCGTCTTTTTTTGCTTCCAACACTTTTTGTATTTCTCTTTTTGTCTTTCCCACCAGAACTGTTCTCCGTCCTGATTGGTTACAACCTTTGGTCACATTTTTGAGGAAAAGAGGAAGGAAGGAAGGGGGAAAGGGAAGAGTAGAGAGAAAGAGACATGTAATGGAGAAATAGTAGTCTTGGCTTCACTACATTCTAACCACTGCACGAGTGCACGACGAGCCCTTCAGAATTTTAGGAACCACCAACCTATTTTTATTTCTAGTTGAAAATATCACTATTTATTACTAAGTATTATATATATTACTGTTTTTACTTTATATATATATATATATATATATATATATATATATATATATATATATATATGTATATATATATATATATATATATATATATATATGTATATATATATATATATGTCGTATATATATATATATATATATATATATATATATATATATATATATATATATATATATATATATATATATATATATATACGACAGAAACGTTGTGAAAATCACACTCAAGATGAGATTATTTTTCTTTTATCTTACTATATGAACCGTATTAAGATTGCTCCAGCTATATAAGTCTTAAACTGAAAATTAATTACCAGACACTTACGACCAAATAAAAAAGCACCTAGTTTTGATTTTAAAAAGCCGTGAAACGGAAAGAGCTCTGACTAATTATTTAGAGAATTAATGAAAAAACATCTAGTTTATACACGTCTATGTACGCGGTACAATAAAGCGTGCATGCAGTTTCAAGGGAGACGACTATGGTGAGATTAAAACAAGAGTGATTTCCCTTGATATACGATATAATTTTACGTGCATTCGGACTAAAATATTTAATTAATGATTTATTTAATTCAAATTTATTTATTTAATAAACATTTCCCACATCGCTATTTACTGACGTTATCAATGTACATGAAGCTTTCTCCTAGTGCATTGCACAGAGGGGTCTATAACTAGAGAAAGGAATCAATCGCTTTGATTGGATAATCGGCGATTGGTCAATTTCGATGACAATAAAAATATGGAAGTGTGGAACACTGGAACAGAACAGTGGAACAGTGGAACACTGGAACATTTGTTGATCCTAATTCAGCCCCAGACAATTTCAGATCTCCTTGCTAGTATATATATATATATATATATATATATATATATATATATATATATATATATATATATATATATATATATATATATATGTGTGTATATGTTTATATATTCTTATCAAATTCACCTGTAAACTAAAGAACAGATTATTATGCAATATACACTGCAGGCAGGAGCAAGGTGAGTCATATATACACATATAGTTTTTGTAAGCATTATTATTATTATTATTATTATTATTATTATTATTATTATTATTATCAATCTTGCCCACCCCCCTTCCAATCCTCTACATCAAATATTGCGGTCTATTATAAGATTTTTCTGGATTGATACGCATGTAATTGAACCTCAGCGCTAATCAAGTGCGATAAACTCCGAAACAAATGCATTATCATTGATGTGATTTATGGGGTTTATGGGATATATATTTGAGGCAACATGATGAGTAAGGAGGGTACATCATTTTTCTTTTTAAATTTAAGATTATTCCCTCTGAAACCACACCATATTTACCAAAAATTATCAGAAAGAAAACAGGGCCTTCATATTGCATATAGCCGTCCTGTAACCGGCATTGTTTATTGTTTCCACACACACACACACACACACACACACACACACACACACACACACACACACACATTTATATATATATATATATATATATATATATATACTCGTAAGCAAAAAAAAAAAAATGGGCCAAACAAATTGTATACGTTTTATTGCACTAAAAGCTATATTGCACAAAAAACAATTGAACAAGGAAACTTAAATCGGCCTAATAACACAGAACAAGACATTTACTTTAATAAATGCTTTGATTTCTTTAAAAGATCAATCCTTTTAGACATACTCTCAACCAAAGTGGAACACTGTGAAGAGGAGATACTATTCCATTCGCTTTACACAGCTTCCCACAGTTTGTCATTGTTCGAAAAGGTTATTCCATCCAATGCACGAGATATTATGGACTACATATTACGATTGGGTTTAAATCGGGGCTTTTACCTGGCCAAAATATCACATTAATTAATTATCAAAAAAACATTTTTTGTGACTTTAGCAGTGTGTGCAGGTGCATTATCGTGTTGAAAAATAATGTTCTGAGATATTCCTGGCTTCTGGATACTTGGTAACAGTCCTGTTCATAATATTCGAATGTATTCCTTTGCATTGATTGACTTCTCACATCTAATAAATTCCCCATACCATTATCTCTCCATTCCCGTGTTTAAGTGTCCTTTTTATGCAAGTTGGTGAAAATCTTTCTCCAGTTCTTCGATTGCACCATTCGGGAGCATCGAAAGCATCACTAGCAAGACAAAATTTTGATTCATCTGACCGGAAAACATTTCTGAACCAGTCTTTATCTTTCTTGCCATAATATGAGACAAATCTCTTTCGATCATTGATGTTCTTCTTAGATAAAAATGGCTTCTTTGCACACCTTTTAGAAGAAAATCCCATTTCTTTCATTTGTCTAGATATTGTATATCTAGAAAGAGAATTTCCAGCCCCTGTTTTGAATTATTTGCTATAGTTAACGTAGGTTTTCTTTCACTCCTTCAAAACAGTTAATTTAAGCCTGTGGTCGTCCTTCAAATTGAATGCTCTAGGGCGACTAGATCCAGATTTCCCTTTTATCAAGTATTCGACTTCGAACCTTCGACCAATTCGCTTCACTACAGAAAGAGATGTTTTCACCTTTTCTTTTCTTAAAATATCAAAAATCTACTTGTAAGTCATTTTGGACTGCCTTAATCCTGCAATTCGGTTTTTTATATTCTCGCCAAGATGCGGCCCCACCTTATTTAGGAAAATATTTTTCCACTTATTATATTCTATAATAATAATAATAATGATCTGCAATATAGAAATTTTCAGTTACAGTTAACAAAAAATCATGGAAAAATCTTGAAAGATCGATTTCTTCCTTCTTTCACTCTTGGCCCATTTTTTTTTACTCAATAGTTCTAAACCTGACTAGTGATCAACAACATTTTGAAACAGCAGATTAACAAAAGAAAAAATGTCAAAAAACAAAGCAATTCATTTTGCTTATGGGCGTCCTATGATCGGCCGACATTTTCCACTTATATAAATATATATATCTATATATATATATATCTATATCTACATCTCTCTCTCTCTCTCTCTCTCTCTCTCTCTCTCTCTCTATATATATATATATATATATATATATATATATATATATATATAGAGAGAGAGAGAGAGAGAGAGAGAGAGAGAGAGGGATGTGTGTGTGTGTGTGTGTTCAGAGTTTGAGATAATAAAATTATTTTCACAGTAAAACAACGTCGCAGCTCACATGAGCGATGCAAGCCAACACACCGAAAGTTTAAGACTCCTGTTTCGGATCACGATTTCGGATATGTTCAACTGATGAGCCCAAATAAGGACGAAACTAGAGTTTTGAACTTCCGATTTGCTGGCATGCATTGCTAGTGTAAGCTTCGACGTTGTTTGACTGCAGTGATATATATATGTATATATATATATATATATATATATATATATATATATATATATATATATTTAGGAAAAATGGTAGTTAGTAAAAACCCGAAGGAAGTGCTTAATACAATTGCAGAGCAAATATATATTTTTATTACCGTTTTATCTGCTTAGTTTCACATATTTCGGTATTTCGGTTACCGAATCGTATCAACGATTCAGTAACCTCGTCAGACCTTAACAGAAATGGTTATTATGATTGAAAAAAATCTACTAGTTGGCCAGTTGTGTACAAATCCCAAGAGCGATAAGAGTATTTTATCATGTCTGAAAGTGATACAATGTTCAACAGGACCATTGCCAGTACCCTCAAAATGCATCGGTGAATTACAACGAATAACAGGGACATGCTCACGGTGATGCAAATACAGTTTCCGGTCAAGTTATGATCTTTGGTGTGGTTTCAAGTGAGGGCCACTTCACATCTTCGAAATCAGCTTGAAAGAAACACCGAAGTGTACCCGGATGTGCTGAAGGGTGTGGTGATTCCCTAGTGTAATCAGATGGCCGCTGGCAGATCCGGGGTGCGGCAGCAAGACTCGGCACCGGTCCACAAGTCACAAAGAGACCCAGGCTTGGCTTCAGAAGGAGTGATACGACTTTGTACCCTTCTCTTACTGACTCCACTCCCCCCCCAAACCTAAACCAGCTCGACTACTGCGTTTGGTCATACGTCGAGAACATCACCAACATGACCTCCCACAACACCAAAGATAGCCTGATCGCCGCTATCTTCCGAGTATTCGCCAAGCTCCTGCCAGCATTTTTCTAATTCTGGACCCGTATCGAGGAGGTGATTGAGGCTGGCGGCGACATTGAATAGATGCTACCTCTACTATATAATCAAGTTACCTGAATTGATATTTTCAATAAAAGTTTCATGCAGACGACGTGGATCGTATAGCTGACTTGCACGTTGGTATGCAGGATATCATGGACGTTTTACATGGCCAATAGAATCATTAGTATTACACTTAGCCTGGGTGAGACAAAAGAAAAGTTTGCCCCGGCTATGGTGATAACTGAACTTATACACCCATGTCCTGAAAGTTGCATCTCTCTGTTGCGGGTATTGACGGTGTAAAACTCCAAGAAAACAACTCTTGCCATACGTCAGAAGCAGATTGAATCACTGGCAAACGTGCATTGATACAGATAGTGAATATGTACAAAAATTAACTATGGAGCACAAAAAGTCGCTCGTTTTAATGGTATCAATCACATCTTCGTCCAGAGTAAAATATAGGAATCTTTACTGTTAGAGAAACCCTAAACTATATATATATATATATATATATATATATATATATATATATATATATATATATATATATATACTAGCGGGGGTACCCGGCGTTGCCCGGGTTTTTGGAGGTGTGTGTTTAGGGGGGTAAAGTAAAGAATAAGCGAAGTAATAACCCTGTTTAAATATAAAAAAAAAAACGATGTTAAACATATTAAAAAATCCCCCCCCCCAAAAAAAAACAAAAACAAAAAAAAAAAAACAGCGAACAAACGTAAAACTTCTTTAAAAAAGAAATCGGAAGAACAAAAAGCAAAAGTAAGGGAAAAAATGATGAACGTGTTCGGAAAAAACCCCCAAACAAACAGCGAAAAAAATGACATAAATAACCCTTCGATTCAGTTAAGTTCATGGTGCGTTTCACCCAGTAGAAATCATAGAACGAAAAGGAACGTTAAAATTCTATTCCAATGTTTTAAGCAACTACAAAACGAAATAAAGCAAAAAAAAAATGGCATTAATAATTCTCCGATTCAGTTAAGTCCATGGTGCGTTTCCCCCAGTAAAAAGCATAGAACGGAAAGGCACGGTAAATTTCCATTCCAGATGTTTTAAGCAACTACGAATTAAAGAAAACCCAAAACCGGTGTTCCTTCGTAACTGTCCCTTTTGAACGATCCGGAAACGGTGTAAGTGGTGGCGAGGGAAGGAGAAATTAATTAGAGAGAAAATATTTTACTACTTCCATTGATTTTAACTGATTGTGGCAGTTAACGCTCAGCAGAAAAAAATATAGGA
>NC_136491.1:33091161-33178661 GCF_053919585.1 Euprymna scolopes
CTGCCCTCGTGGAGAGACACTTAAACAGAAATGATCTTTAAAGCAAATATACATATAGTTGTTTATCAGAAAATAATATATATATATATATATATATATATATATATATATATATATATATATATATAGCTGTCTCCATATATTCAAACTCTATCTCCCCCGAAACTAAAAGTAGCAGAGCGGCGCTAGGGGCCTCATATGGTTGAACTTTTTACGGACGGTTCTTTTATGGGGTTTTAGCCGATTAAAATACTGAGATCTGAGATCGAAACCAAAACCTAAGTACAGTGAGCCGAGTACGATATTCATTAGACCAACTTGCGACGATATTCAAAGAGTGTTTTCAAACCTACTTATTATTAACATAATGTGATCGGTTTGCGCATGCGCAGTCGTGAAACAAACAGATAACCATCCGATGACTTCCAAGTACCAATTTTTCAATCTTGACTTCTTAACAGCGCTTTTTCCGGCTGAAACCAGATTAAAGTTTTCCACGTGTCTGAATAACCCATATACTAAATTCCAGGTTTGTAGATAAACATTCGTTGAGTATATAGGTTGAGAAGTGTTCTTACACGCATATTCTCACTTTTATGAATATATAGATCATGAAAAATGTCTTAAGTTTCTTTAGCAAAAATTTTAATTAAATTCAAATCTGAAATGAAGGCTACTGAACCAGGGGGGAATATTTATTAATTTAAGTTTAATACCTATTGCAAAATTTTCACAAAAACACAGACATCTGAAGTTTGCCTTCTTCGCATTAAACAATAGTCTAACAAGCGGGGGGGGGGGATGCGCCAGGCTTTGCCCAGACGTAAAATACGCTTAAATATGATATTTTAATTTGTTTAGATTTCGTATATATTATTATTATGGAATCGTGATTTCAAAAGTAAATAAAATAAATAAAATAAACATCTCTTGGGAACGTGATATAGAGTATTTATGTAGACGGTTGAGATAATTTAAAGAGTGTATCCATTTTATTGGGACATACTGTGTAGAAATATAGATGAGTAGATATATTTCACCGAAAATCATATTTCTCAACAATATTTCAACTGTTTATTTTTTGAATTCAAATATTACACTTTTTTTTTTTTTAAATTTTTATATGTTTCAGGGTATTCATTTTGAATTTTTTGAATGTGATGACCCTCATGTATTCTCTTTATGAAAAGGTAAATGCGTGTTCTTCTCCTTATTTATATGATAATAATGATTGATTTTATTGGCCTAAAAATTGGGAGCTATCTAATTGATATTAAATCACCCCCCCCATATTCGGCACTTCCTGTCCGAATCATTATATAGGCTCTCGGTCATGCGCGCATGTCTTAAAATAATAGAAAACCCACTGTTTATAAAATAGTGTTATTGAAATGGGGGGGGGGGATATGACGGTTAACAGATCAGAAAATGGATATTAAAATCTTGATCTTCTACAACGACTGAGGATTGTGCTAAACAATATAAAGGCAAATAAGAAGAAAGGAAAAAAACAAAAACATTATCTGGGTTTTATTTTGATAAGGGCTCTTTTACGATCCGAAAATACTAAATTTTAAATAAATATATTTATTTGAGAAAAATATTCATGCGTCTGTACTTTTAACCGTCATATTTTGAATTGCGCAAACACACACACACACATACACACACACACACACACACACATATATATATATATAAAACTTTTGAAGAACACCGAACGTAATGTCATAATTAGTTGCTGAGAGTCTAGTTTTTTTCTATAGTTTAAACATAAACCATTAAAAAGAAACTTTCGAAAAAAAGACCAAAATACACTTCTAAAGTATATTTATTCTCAGCTTAAATTAGATAAAAAGTTTTTTTTAATGGTTTATGTTTAAACTATAGAAAAAAAAACCCAACAAAAAAAAAAACAAACAAACAAACAAACCTAAACCCTCAGCAATTAATTATGACACTACGTTCGGTGTTCTTCCAAAGTGTTATAAAATTATGTACCCATAAAAATCTTTATATATATATATATATATATATATATATATATATATATATATATATATATATATATATATATATATATATATATATATATATTCATCATATATATATATTAATCATATATATATATATATATATATATATATATATATATATATATATATATATATATTCAGCATAAGCTTGATGAATCATAGCGTGGATAAAACGCGGAATGTTCTATGCAGCTTAATTGCCATATATATTTTATAACTTACTACCTAGCTCTACCTACGTATTGAGCACTGTTAAAGTAAATACTTAAAGTTTACCCATAAAATAATACTTTCGTATATTAATTTATGTGATTAAATGAAGTAGTCATATATATATATATATATATATATATATATATATATATATATATACACTCACACACATTATATATATATATATATATATATATATATATATATATATATATATATATATATATATAAACACACGCAAACATAACCACGACGACCGACATTTTAATGATTTCTATCATTTCTCAGTTTTAAGATTTCAATTTTATTTTATTAAGTCTACTTGTATTTATCAATTGCTATTTTATAATGACTATTATATTTTATGATTGCTATTTTATAATTGTTATTATAAATAATGACTATTTTATTTTATGATTGTTATTTTTAGTTCTTATATTTTGATGGCTAGTTTATAATCACTATTGTATCTTATGATTGCTATTTTTATTTTATGTCTGCTATTTTTATTAGTATCTTTATTTATGATTGTTATTTTTTATAGCTATTTTCGAGTTGCTTTTTATTTTATATTTGCTATGGGCATATAATGATTATTATGTTGAATGTTGGCTGGGCCGAGACCGGATAATATCGGATGTATATGGAGACGTGCACGTTCCAGATATCAGCCGATTGGTGAGCGGTGTCGTAAACTTACATTCTGATTGAGTCCTGGAAACAATGGGACGTCCTACATTCTAATTTGAATTAGAACATCAACAGAAAACAATGTACATTCCAAATTAACACCACATCGTCCACACACCCACCGCCGACTAAAACGCATACCGGTCGGCCTCTTTCGTATGTCTGCTTCGAATCGATACGTATAAATCAATTGTATTGTTTTTATTAAAATCGTTCATTGTGAATTTAAAAACCAACAAAGGTGTTTCACATGCGTTTTTATTCAAGTGATTTGTTGATATGAATTTAAAAATCAAGAAAAGTGTATATAATTTCTCACGCGTTTGCGAAAAGTGCGACCAGAAATTCTATAGACATTAGGGTTAGGGTTAGGGTTATATAGATATTCTATAGACGTTATAGCTGATATATTGATCTGACTATGGAATAGTTATTTCATGATTGTTGTTTTATTTTATTATCGCTATTTTTATTTTTTGATCGCTATTATTATTTTATTATTGTTATTATTATTTTATGATGGCTATTTTTATTTTATGATTGCTATGCTTATTTTATGATTGCTATGCTTATTTTGTGATTGTTATTATTTTATGATGGCTATTTTTATTTTATGATTGCTATTTTTATTTTGTGATTGCTATTCTTATTTTATAATTGCTATTTTTATTTTATGATTGTTATTTTTATTTTATGATTGCAATTTTAATTTTATGATTGTTATTTTTATTTTGTGATTGTTATTTTTATTTTGTGATTGCGATTTTTATTTTACGATTGCTATTTTTTATGATTGCTATTTTTATTTTATGATTGCTATTTTTATTTTGTGAGTGCTATTTATATTTTGTGTTTGCTATCTCTATTTTATGATTGCTATTTATTTTTATTTTATGATTGCTATTTTTATTTTATGATTGCTATTTTTGTTTAGAGTTTGCTATTTTTATTTTGCTATTTTTATTTTATCATTGCTAATTTGAATTTAATTGATGAATCATTACTATCATTAAACAGTTTCTGATGACGAATGCAATTTTAGACGACGATTACTATATTAGCATTCACAATTATTTCATAATTCCACAGGTTACGATTCTAATTTTCTTTATTATTAACAGATAATTGCCGATCACTGTTCACCTATGAATACGACGATTGGGTCAAAGTCGAGTGAAACCGACTTCCATGTCAAGAGCAGAGTGACTCTAACACAGTCAACTTCTGTGTGGTCGACAGCGCTTTTTAACGCTTCCATCGGTGGAGTGACCCCAACGACGCTTGCGCCTTCCCTAATAGAATGCAGACCGTTCCGATGCTGGGAAACATACGTTGGCCAGGTAAAGCAATTCGTTTATCTCAGACTTGATCTCACTTTATGAAGTGTAGTACCGGAACAGGCGCTACACGTTGTTCTTAGCTAAAAGTGCATATCAGTTTACATTCAGCGTTAATACATGCGAAGACAAAAACTCTGAGTGAAATGCTGAAAGATTAAAGACTCGAGTTCATCACTATTTATCTCCCTTAGAATCTGGGCAAGGCGTTTAGTGAACTCACGCATATGTATACACACATATACAGGCACACACGGACACAAACGTACACACGCACGCACGCACGCACACGCGCGCGCACACACACGCACACACACACACACACACACGCACGCACGCACGCACGCGCGTGCGCACACACACACACACACACACACACACACACACACACACACACACACACACATATATATATAGTTAAATTATGTATAATCTTCTCTGGATAAGTTAAAGAAGACACCATACCCGGTGTTATTCTGAAACCTCTGTTGATCTCGACTAAGAGCTTAATCGCTAAAATTTTTTTTTTAATCTCTTTCTCTCCTTTTCTCACGCACGCACACACATACACACACGCACATACACACACTCTCTCCCAAACGTATACACATCACTCTCTCTATTTATATACATATGTATAACTTGTACACCCCCCCCCACACACAGGCTTTTTTAATTTTCTCAATTATCTCATAATGACAGCCGTTTTTTCTTGAGCCGTTTTTTTTTTAGCCGTTTTTTCTTGAGCCGTTTTTTTTTTGAGCAGTTTTTTCTTGAGCCGTTTTTTCTTGAACCGTTTTTTCTTGAACTTAATGAATAACCAAAAGTCAAAGGAAGCAAGGTCTCGACTAAAGAAGAAGCGAGCAGTTGCCTTGATACCCATCTTTGTCAAATAATCTGTGACAATAATGGACGAGTCCATTGGGACAAACTTCGCGTAACTCTTCAGAATTTTCAGTTCCTCGTGAATAATTGTTTCACAGTTCCTACAAGGGCATCAAACTCTGCACCTATTGTCTCTATACGTCTGTCCTTATCGATGAAAATTCTTTAAATTCTGACTTACTTACTCCTCTCATACCTCTCATCATTCCTCAAAGAGTCCCTGCCATCTGGGAATTTCTTATGCCACTCCAAACTTATGTTTGATTCATGCAATATGGTCGAAAAGCAGTCTCTCTTGCAATTTTTCCAAGTTTGAAATAAAACTTTATTGCATATCGTTCTTCTAAAGTGTCCTCACGTCCTGATTGCATTTTTAAAAATTCACCAGCTTCGACAATCAGGCTTTATATGTTTTATTACAATTTTTGCTGTAACTGTTCATTTGAACCTGAGATCATAAAAAAATGATCAGTCATCTCATTAGATGTATAGCAATAACAATTTTCAATTTTTCAAGAGTCTACGACAATTTTATGTGCCTGTACAAGAAAAGTCTGGAAATATATTGAAGGCACCTCATATTTATCAAATACTAGCGGGAGGTACGCGGCGTTACCCGGGTGTTACCCGGGTGTTTTGGCCGGGCGTTTGGAGGTGTAAAAGAAAAAATGTTTTAGTAGGAAGGTAGGATTGAACCCCGAAGCCTTGACAGAAAGATGGAAACGAAAGGGGGGAAAAGCCATACACCTAACCACCTCGGCCACGAGTGAAGAGGAATTGATAATCGTGTTAAAATAAGGTTTATAAAGTAAACTATACAGATGCGAGGAAATGGTGTGATGTTTGACCTAGTTTTGCGCTGCAAGCCAGTTACTGTTTCCCCTGCTTTTCGCTTTTCGATGACGCGACGAGCTAGTAAAAGTCGGGAAAATTAAACACACACGCGATCCCCGTTGTTAAGTCGTAGATATTATCATTTAGACGTGATATAAAAAGTTTTAAGAAGGAGTGAGCCGACCGAGAAGGCCTCGGAAAAAAGCTTTTTGCAGACATACACAAAAAGCGAACATACATACATACATACATACATACATTTTCGCTTTTATATATACATTAGCGGGTGTACCCGGCGTTGCCCGGGTGTTTGGGGTGTGTATGTAGGAGAGGGTGGCCCTGCTTTAATATCATAAAAAACATGACGTTAAGAAAAATTGGAAAAACCAAAACAAAGCAAAACAGCGAACAAACGTAAAAAAAGGGGGAAAAAGGTGTAAAAGAGGAAAAAAAAGTTAGGTTGAAAGACGGGCTCGAACCCGAAACATTGAGGTTAAGGCGGGAAAAAATACCCAACACATTACCCCGACGCCAAAGAGACATACAACTGAGACCGGATAAAATTAAACCTTTGAAAACACTTGCAGGTAGTTTTAAACTAACGTCAACGTTTTCTAGGTCAAACATGACGTCATTGTCATAGTAGCAGGAGCAGAGAAAATGAAGGAACAATTTTTTCGGCACCCCTCTGATGTTAGGGTTAAGGAATTAATGATTTTGGTCAATTTTTCGGTATTTGTCGGGCGAAGGTTGGAACTTTAAAAAGATACATATCTGGCGAAAATCCGTGACCTGTGTCGAAAGTTTTTGCGAGACATACAAACACACACACATACAAACATACATACATACATACATACATACATACATACATACATACATACATTTTCACTTTTATATATATAGACTAGCGGGGGATACCCGGCGTTTCCCGGGTGTTTTTCGGTGTGTGTGTAGTCGGTCACGGGTGGGGGGTGTTAATGAAAAGAATAAGCGAAAACACGTGAAAAATAGCTTAAATAACCCTGCTTCAATATTAAAATTTAATAAATCGAAGACATTTCACACTACGACTCGAACCCCAAACCTTTAGATAATGAGGCCGCGCTCTAAGCAACTGTCGCTTTTTCAAATATTCAAAGTAAATCAGGTTACGACGTCGTATGACGCATGCGTAGAAGCAATCTCGTCATGAGAGGACGGTTTTTGCTGACCCCCCTGTAGAAAATTACTGATTTCAGGATAAAGGAAGTAACGTTTTTGGCCAATTTTTCGATATTTGTCGGGCGAAGGTTGGAAGTTTAAAATTATACCGATCTGGCAAAAATCCGTGATCCGTGTCGAAAGTTTTTGCGAGGCATACAAACACACATACATAAAAACAAACACACATTTTCGCTTTTATATATATAGAAGATAGATGTTTGGAATTTTGAAAAGAAAAAAATTGAATTTGCATACGCAAATAAAAGCTGATAAAATGGGTAGATCATTCTAACGCACCACTTCTGATATCTGCATAAAAGTCAGATTCGGCTGCCATATCTGAGGCAATGCCACTGATAGTACTTTTTATTGCTTTGACAATGCAAAACTGACTTTGAAGTCTAATGAGAGATGATCTTTTCTATTTGCTGCAGTCCTTTTCCCACAAAAATTACGTTGCTAGTATTTACGTTGCCTACAAATATTTCCATTTTAGATGCTCGACCTAACTTCAGGCTCTGGTTTCCTCAGAAAACAAAAACTTTTACGGCAAGAACTCGTTTTCTGCCACAACTGCAAATAATTCAGCTTTCTTCCACTGAGTGAACGAAAATGGATGAGTTTAACTCTTCTGGGTTTTGGAGGCGCTTCAGATAACATACAGCGCCTGGTGTTACCAAATGGTCGGTCATTTAAGTACTGACCAGGTTTAACGTCACTTAACGTCGGTGATCTACCGGGAACCCGTGTGTCAACGTGATTATGCCGTATATATGTAATTATTACTAACATCAAACGGAATCTCTATGAATACAATTTCTTCCTGAAATCTTGTCACCTGTGGAACACGTTACCGCGGGAATGCTTCAAGTACGAGGTGCCGTTAATAAGTTTATTATTGATTTTAGACTGGCTTGCTTTAGATGCTCATATTAAATACTGGTTCGGAACTGGGAGGTCATGTTGCCACCAAATATAACTATAACATGCTCATTTTCAAGTGACATGTGAGCAAATAGCTGCCATGTCCTTAGGAAAATTATAATGAATAAAAGATGCAAAAAATAAAACAATAGCAGTCTGAGCTGAAAAATGTATTCAGCAAATGAAAAGGTCCCGATGCGTATGGGTGAGCGGTAGTAGTTTTTTGTGTGTGAGTAAAAAGTACTCCGACCTTTTCTATGTTCTGTTAATAAATGATTGTTTTAAATCCTTTTATTCTACCGTTTCATCATCCAATTGAAAATCACACTAACTCTTATCCTCAAGTGGCTTTTAGCCTTATCCAGTGGTAAACCGTTTTTTTTTCTGGAAAAGCAATCATTAATGAAGATTTCTAGAAAAATAGCAATAACATCCCGAGCCAGAAAATATTAAATTAATCTCGTTAGTTTGTAGTTATTTGATGTATGCAAATATTAACACGAAGACATGTAAGGAAAGAAAACATTCGTTCTGCAAATGCGTACTATGAATAATAATGAGTTTAACCAGAGGCTCCTACGTTCGACACATTAAAATATCCAAAATCTTCAATGTTTACAAATTAAACACTATTCCTGTTTTAAATTTCTATATAACTAGACGGAAAATATATCTATATGCCGTCTGAAATGTAACGTGTACATTGATGTACTTACTATTGTGTAACGTATATTAAAATTGATGTCAAAGAAGTCTACTACAGTCAAAGGCGACCGGAAGGCTCCATTTCTATAAACTGCTACACCAATATGTGAGGAGAGGGCGCCGCTCCATTCCCAGGATAACCTCACTGGCGCCCGATTGTACCCTTATGATGCTACGTGTTTGGTACGGGGGCGTCGAATACTATTTTTGAATCTTTGTTATGATACGAGCGAGGATTGAGTCCTGCTGCCACACCCAGAGTCTACCAGCGACCACACTCTTCAGTACATCCAGGTACATCTTAGTGTTGATTTCGAAGATGTGAGGTGGCATGATGTGTCCCTCACTTGAAACCACACCAAAACCATAACTGTGGACAGAAACTTTATTTTCATCACCCTGTCCACGTCTCTGTTATTCGTGGCAATCCAGCCATGAATTTAGAGGATATGCTGGCATTGGTCATGTTGTCATAACTTGGATCTGTAAAGAGCATGAGTTGTGTACAGCGGTGCATCTCCGATTTGGTTTGTGTCACTTTCAGACATGATAGAAGGCTCCTATCGCTTTGGAATTTGTACACCACTGGCTAGTAGATGGTCTGCAAAAAAAAAAAAAAAAAAATTAAACGGAAATGGAATTATGTCGTCTTTTCTAGAGCGACAATGTAATCGTTCAACCCTGTATATGATCAAATCTACATATATTCAAAAAAGGCACTTTGCCTGTGTGTGTCTGTGTATTTGTGAATTTGTTCCCTATGGATTTCAGAACGTTTGGGCCGATTTTGAAATTTCACACAAATATTCTCCATATATATGGTACTGTTCTTAGATAAGTTTTGTATCAGAATGCCTCAGATAAGTATCGAAAATCAATAATAGAAAAAATTCGATTAAAGAAACAGTCCGATTTTGACCAGAGTTATCACTCTGATATAACTTCACATCACAAATGAATTGTAGAAATTTTATAACCGCATATGCAGAAGGGCCCAGCATATAAAATCAACAGTAGATTTTTTGGCGTGAATGTTTTAGTTAAAAGCACAATTGAACCACGATGCTTGATTTTTGCATCTTTAACTTTAATCCAAGTCATTATATAAAAATAATTTTATAAGATTGACAGTAGGTTCTCTACAGTGCAATGAGTTAATGCACTGCGTTGTGTTCTCGACTGGAACAGGCAATCAATCAAATTGATTGAAAGATTGGCAATTTGACCAATTTCGATGACAATGTAAGTATTGGTAGTGTGGAACATTCGTTGATCTTCATTCACTCCCGGGCAACGTCGGGTCACCCTGCTATTGAACACAACTCTTCATTCAAGTGAAACGTTTGAAAACACTTGAAAAACATCGAGTTGTAATAAAGATCACATGTAGAATAAACAATATATCGCATTGAAATTATTATGAAGTCGTTTGTTAGGTGCCCTGTGATTGGATGAAAAAGATCCTATGCACAGACTACATTTATTTTTTTAGAATCTTCCTCCACGTGAGAGGTTCTTTCAAAGTTTCCTCCCGTTTTGACTGTGAAATCTCCTTCCTGTTATTTCCATCTTCAAGACAACAGGACAAGTGTGAATATTTAATCAGCAAGTGTAGAAGATAAGGCACTCTAATTCTCTACAACTCAGCCGAAACATACTCAGGGAACGAGAAATCTAAGAATCGTTAAAAAGATTTTTTTTTTTGCAAGGAATCACAACTTATCAAGGCCCAGAGACCATTCGAGAAGAAGGGTTAAAGAGTGTACAGCGGCCAAAGGGACAATGTCATAGTAATAGTTAGAAGTGTAAATTTGGTAACATTAGATTACTTAAGAGGAACGGCTCATCAAGAACTTGTTTACATTGGACTTGAAGACGATCATATTGTAATCAGCTGAAAAGCAGGTAAACGGAAGAGAGTTCCACAGGTGTGTAGTTGTAAGAAAGTCAAATACAAATAGGCAAAAATTCATAGATGCTAGAAGTCATTGTAAAAGAGATATAGCAACAGACAAAAGGAAACATATTGAAATAATCAGGGAACGCATTGAATCGCAAAAGATAGGAACTGATGATTTCTGAAAAATCTACAATAGTATAGTGGATAAAGGGCAATCAGTAATTCCCCCACTAAGCAACAACCAGAAAGTTGCATGCACGGCAATGGAGAAGGCGGAACTTCAACTTCATCTTAGAGCCAACAAACAACTCCCTCCCAAATTTCCCTCTGCAGACTGAAGCCACATTAGATGATGTAAAAATCACCCCTTCTCATATCCGCGATATCATAACAAACTTAGACACCTCAAAGGCGCGTGGGCCTGATCTCATCACTACATTACTAATTAATAAATGTTCAGCCGAGCTAGCCCCATACTTTGCAAGCTCTACAATAAATGCCTTGCTGAATCTTGCTTCCCTAATAGCTGGAAGATTGCCTCTGTGGTACCAGTGTACAAGAATTCTGGTGATGACCATCTCAATTATCGCCCCATTAGTCTCCTCTCACTCTTCGCTAAAATCTTTGAGACCTTAATTAATCAAGCACTTGTTTACCACCTCGCAAAAGAAAATCTTCTCTCTGACAAACAGCATGGATTCATGCAATGTCGTTCTACTGAAGATATTTTAACAGTCATCTTTGAACGCATTTACCATGTACTGGATAAGGCGGGCGAAACCAGGGCTGTATCCCTTGATATATCCAAGGCGTTTGACAAAGTCTGGCATAAAGACTGCTAATGAAAATGAAATTTTACGGTATAACTGGACGTATACTAAATATAATTAGATCCTTCTTAGACAATAGAAGCATACAGGTTGTCATCGACGGATGTACATCCAATCAGCATGGCATTAATGCGGGAGTGCTTCAGGGATCGATCCTTGGACCATTATTATTCCTAATATTCATGAACGATCTCCCTGATAATATTTTGTCCGAGATGGGTATATTTGCTGATGATACAACGCTCTATAATATGTATGAGGGAAGAACAGATGTACATAAATCTAAGACAATGACAGAATTGTTGGAAAATGACCCCTAGTCTATAGTGGAATGGGACCGTAAACGGATGGTAGCATTTAATGCTAGTAAAACTAAGCTGTTCTCCTTTAACAATTACAAGACGCCTCTCCAACCGCCTATGTCCATGACAAATAGCACCCTACCTGAGAATTCTACCTTCAAACTCCCCAGCCTAACATTTGCGGGCAATAATGAACTGGAACAAATACATAGAGGACATTGCAAAGGCTGCTGCAAAGAAGGTCGGTTCCTTCTATCGAGCTAGAAGACTACTCACGCCTGAGAGTATCCTGTACCTCTACAAGGCCACCATTCGTCCATGCATGGAATATTGTTGCCACATCTGGGCTGGTGCATCTACCACTAGTCTCTCTATCTTAGATAAAGTCCCCAAAAGAGTTGTCAATCTAATCGGTCACACTTTATCAACTAAGCTCCAGCCCCTGTCTCATCGCCGCAATGTTGCATCACTGTGCCTGTTTTACAAATATTTTAATGGAATCTGTTCTGATGAACTTGTTTCACTTGTACCACCTCGACGTACATATCCCTGACAAACCCGCTTAGCAATAAGATCTCATCCCTTCACCGTTGTCCCTAAATACCAGAAGGCTTTTTATTCTAATAGTTTCTTTCCTCGAACAGCTAGACTTTGGAATTTCCTTCCTGCTCCCTGCTTCCATGGCTGTACTAATACGCAGAAGTTTAAATGTGACATAAACAAATATCTTGTTAATTTTTCATTAACATGGCCCAAATAATAGCCCCTTACGTCCAAGTGGCGATATGCTTTGTAAGGGGTAAACATGGGTACAAAAAAATGAGTCAAATATGACTTAAGAGTGAGTACCGTTGCCACATGAGTAAAAAAAAAAAGAAATAAACTTTGTTCATGGAATCTACGTTTAGGTTAACATAGATAAAGAGTGTGGGGGGGAATTATTTATAGTGTTTCCAGTGAATGTTTGGCGAGGTGGGACCATAGATTGGAGCCGAGACGAGCTCTTGCCATGAAAATAACGATAAAGCAGATACAAACTCACAACATCTCTTCTTTGAGAAAGAGGTTGCAGGGAAGAGAAAAGGGAATTCCCACTACGCTTTGAAGCCTATTCCTAACTGTCAAGGCAAGATAAGGCATTCCTAGCAGCCCCTTCCCAGATGTGACAGCAATACTCAATCCTTGGACGTACCTGGCTCTTATATAGGTAGAGTATTGCATCAGCAGGTAGATATCTACTGGATCGATAGAAGGATCTCATCATATTTTCAGCTCCTATTGGAATGTTTAATATTTCCCTTATCTATGGTTTCAACCTTTCACCGATATCTGTTCACACATTTCTATTCAAAAAATCGTGTTCAAAACTTCTCTGCTTGATTAAATAAATTTGTTTCCAATAATAATTTATGTACTTTCAATTTCGAATAATGACTTAAAAAAAACGTATCTGATATTTTCGACATCTAAGGACATCGACTCAAAGGTAATTCCTTTCTTAAATCAACCTGTCACCTCTGATGCCGGACGTTACATGATTAACTACCCAACTATTAAACTTATTATGGATTATTGAATATATATTTTAAGCAAGAGGGTATTAACATGGGCACATTATTATTTTATTTTCAATTATACCATTTCAAACCATTGAACTCGTATTATACGTCGAAAGAATACAAAATTTAAATACTAATGCAATATTTATTGCTTATATCCGTATCCTACTATTATCTCTCTTTCTCTCCATCTCCCTCTCTTTCTCTCTCTCTCTCTCTCTCTCTCTCTCTCTCTCTCTCTCTCTCTCTCTCTATATATATATATATATATATATATATATATATATATATATATATAGACTGCGATACATTAATATTTAAATGGGATTTTCCGCAACCACAACCAAGGTAAATGTGCCTCGCATGCTTTTCCCGTTAGGGATTCCCCCTCAGCATTTTCTTTTCTATTCCAAAAATGCTACATTGCCAAAAGTGTGTTTATTCATAAAGTCTGAAGAAATGCTGGTTTTTGAAAATTTTCAAACGATATAATGCTTGAAATTGTCGAACTAGACATTGAAACAATGGTAACGTAAAATGATATACAATTTTTGTTGCCATCAACACCTTGTCTTGAAGTCTTGATTTTGCACATACAGTATATATATATATATATATATATATATATATATATATATATATATATAATATTATATTACTAGCTGTACCCTGCTACGCGTTGCTGTGGCTCAATTTGGTGTAATGGAAAATTCTAATAAAAAGAGAAAATGCATGTTCCTTATATTCTGAGTACAGCAATCCACTCTAAAAAGTAAAAAAAAAAGGCGAAAAGGGGGGAAAATGGTACTCTTGCAGAATTGGATCCGGATCCTCTGGAGTTACCGTCAATCATGGCTTGGGCTCGACGAACATTCAGTGGATTAAACCGAACGTTATTAAAACGTTGAAACGCTAAATAGTTTTTTTTTTTATTATTGTATTAAAAAAATGTGAATTTTTAATTAATATTTGAGTGAGAGGGGGCTACTATACACAGAGTCGAAAAAGTTGTCCAAAAAAGAATAAACGAAAGCAAAGGTAAGGTAAATTACGTTTCTACCTAACTGGATAATTTTTTAGTGTTTTTATTTAATGTAAAATGTTTAATCGGTTCGAAAAACTCAGTGGTTATCGATGTATTTGAAAAAGACGAATGGTCGCGAACTCTGTTGAATATGTTAAGTTTGGGAAAATCAGTTAAAAACGAAAAAAAAACTATACAAAACAGTGTCAGACACCCACTGATTATATGTTATCGTGACATAGGCTGGCATATTCGGTAGGTTGCTGAGAGTATTTTGTATAGTTTTTTAGTTTTAAATCATTTTCCAAAATTTAACATCATCAGCAGTGTCCGCCACCATATGTATTTTTTAAATACACTGATAAACACTGTTTTTCGAGCCGACTAAACGTTACAATAAATAAAACGGGTTTGTATTACTAAACACAGAAACGAAAAAAAAGTCGTCGAAAAATAAATATAACAAATAAATGTTATCAAAGGCAAGATAAGTTACTTTTCTACCTAACTGGATAAGAGTTTAGTGTTTTTATTTCGTGTAAAATGTTTAATCGGCCTGAAAACATGTAGTGTTTATCGGTATATTTGAAAAATACAAATGGCAGCAGACTGTGTTGAACATATTAAGTTTGGGAAAATGAGTTAAAAGTAAAAAAACTATACAAAATACTGCCAGGAACTCACTCAATATATGTTACCATGACATAGACAGACATGTATTCGGTGTTTAATAAATTTTTTTTTGTATAGTTTTTTTTTTAGTTTTAACCCATTTTATAAATTTAACGTGTTTAATACAGAGTCTGCTGCCATTTGTAATTTTCAAATATAGCAGTAAACGCTGTGATTTTCGAACCGAATAAACATTTTACATTAAAAAAAAAAACTATCCATATTGGTAATAAAGTAACATATTTAGCCTTTGATAATATTTGTTATACATTTATTTTTTGACAACTTTTTCAAATCTATATGTACAGTAGTACAAACCTAATAAAACACTAAAAATTATCCCATTAGGTAGAAAAGTAACTTATCTTGCCTTTGAAAATATTTACTTGTCATATATTTGTTTTTGTTGACAACTTTTTCAAGTCTTTGTGCAAGTACAAACCCAAAGGGGGTATTTTTCTATCTAATTTTATTTTTGGTACCGCGCTTAAATTAAAATTTCACGATATCTTTTAATAGAATAGAATAGATGAAAAACTCCCTCCCCATGTTAAGAATAACTTTCTAAATAATAACTGTATTATTTCAGCACGGCACCTTCTCTGCATAAGTACCATCTTTTGTTTATTACATTGTTAGGTGAAAGTATAGAATAGTTACAAAACGCCCTCCCCATGTTAAGAATGGCTTTCTAAATAATATTATTTTAGCACGGTCCTTTCTCTGCATGAGGACCATGTTTTGTTTATTAAATTGTTAGGTGAAAGTATTGAGCACTGTTGAAATAATATTTAAACACTGTGTACATATAATATATTGGTACTTATGAAGAGAGTGATCCGTGCTGAAATAATAATGTTATTATTTAAAAAGCCATTCTTAACATGGGGAGGGTGTTTTGTACCTATTCTGTACTTCAACCTTACAAAAACATCATAAAACTTTAATTAAAATTGGAAATACGATTTAGAAAATAGCGCGGATCACTCTCTGCATTAGCACCAAATATTATTTAAGCACATTACCAATCCGTAAATTTTCTTCTAAAAATACCTGTACTTTCACCTAACAATTTATAATTTTAATAATAAAAAGTTCATATTTTCTTATATCGAAACAACTGTTTAAAAAACAAAAAACAAAAATCAAAGAAAAAACAAAATGAAAAAATTAAAAAACAAAAAAACCCCAAAATAAACAAAAACAAAAACAAAGCGCTTCGTCTTTTATGCTTCAACTCAACTTTTTTGTTGCTTGATATAATAAAGAAAAAAAAATTAAATTAAAAATTTTGGAAAATAAACAAATCAATTATGTTTTCTTTTTACTTATCGGGTAAATAGAGAATGGAATCTTCTAATTCGTTTCGTCAAATCGTGCTGTATGAAATAAATTGAAACGGAAGTTCAGTTCTATCAACAAAAACAGGTTCGCAGTAATGGCTTACGAAAAATATTTTTATTTTATTTAAAATTTTTTAATTGGCGATGTTAATTTATTTTAATAACATGGAAACATCCCTCGACTCTAAAGATGGGTTGTCTGAAAATTTCAAATAAATTGGTAATGTAGAAATATTGTTTTATCGACTTTGAACGAACCAAGAATTACATTTTTATATGTATGGATATTATATTATATATGTAATATTTACCAATAGTAATATATTTTTTTTGCAGTGTTTAATAAACATACCCTGGCTAAGAAAAAATCGCTAAAAATCATTTTTGTCTCAACATTGCTGTATTAAACCTGTACAATTTGATATTGATTATTGCGCTGATATGCTTCCGTAACGTTTTCTCTACCACCTCTCTATTGCACAGGAAGTATTTAAAATCACAGTTTTAGATTTGCTGTTGACCATTATCATGATTCTCCTGCAAGACTTTCTTCGCGGTCTTTTCGTCCGGTTTTGTAATTGTTGTTGGTGTTGGAACTTAGAAAAAACTTTCGTAAGTATACAATTTCGTATATACATACATACATACATACATACATACATACATACACACACACACATATATATATATATATATATATATATATATATATACTAGCTGTACCCTCCCACGCGTTGCAGTGGCTCAATTTGGTGTAATGGGAAAATTTAATAAGAAGAGAAAATGCATGTTTCTTATATTAGTACAGCAATCCACTGCAAAAAATGAAAAACAAGGCGAAAATGAAAAAAAATGGTACTCTTGCAGAATTTGATCTGGATCCTCGGGAGTTTCGGTCAATCATTCATGGTTTGGACTTGACCAACAATCAGTGAATGAAGCCGAACGTAGCAAAAATGTTGAAACGCTAAATGTTTTTTGTTGTTGTTTTACAAAAATGTGAGTTAGTAATTAATATTTGGTTGATGGTGGGGGAGGGGAGTTACTATACACAGATTCGAAAAAGTTGTCCAAAAACAAATAAATGAAAGCAAAGGTAAGGTAAATTACGTTTCTACCTAATTGGATAATTGTTTAGTGTTTTTATGTAATGTAAAATGTTTAATTGGCTAAAAAAAAAAAACAGAAATGGTCGCGGACTCTGTTGAATACGTTAAGTTTGGGAAAGTAAGTTGAAAACTAAAAACTATACAAAACAGTGTCTGAAACTCACCGAATATATGTTACCATGACATAAGCTGGCATAATCGGTGGGTTTCTGACAGTATTTTGTATAGTTTTTTTAGTTTTAACTCACTTTCTCTAACTTAAAGTAATCAACAGTGTCCACCACCATTTGTAGCTTTCAAATACCCCGATAAACACTGTTTTTCGAGCCGACTAAACGTTACATTAAATGAAAAGGGTTTGTATTACTAAACACAGATACAAAGAAGTTGTCAAAAAATAAATATATAATAAATATATGTTATCAAAGGCAAGAAAAGTAAATGTTTTACCTAACTGGATAAGATTTTAGTGTTTTTATGTAATGTATAATCGGTTCAAAAACATTCAATGTTTATCGGTATATCTGAAAAATACAAATGGCGGCAGACTGTATCGAATACGTTAAGTTTGGGGAAATTTTGGGAAAATGAGTTTAAACTAAAAAACTATACAAATACTGCTAGGAACTCACTCAATATATGTGACCATGACGTAGGCTGGCATATAATCGGTGGTTTTAAACTTTTGCTCGATGCAGGTGACGACTTTTAAAAGTCCCTTTGAGTGATTACCTGGTTTGAGGATATTTGTACAACTAAACGGTAAATCTGTTCCAAAAAATCCGGTATTATTTTACTTTAAGGCCCGTTTCACGTTCGTATATAACGAAGTATATTATTGTAGATTTCGGTGTGCTAAAAACGAATCTGCAAACCGTTTCCGTAGCAAAAAGAAAGTTTTCATGATATTCATGAAATTACTTTTTTGAAAAGTGGGTGATCACTTCGCAATGTAAATTTAACTTAGAATGAGCACCCACTTTCTGGCCACCTGAGAGAGGGGCATTTTTCTGTGTTTCTTGGCTAAAAAGTTTTTTGTTTGATTTCTTTTGCATGGTAATAACCCCTGAACTCTGGGACTATTTTCCATTTCACAGCCGTAGCCTTCGTTTACGCTATGCGTGAGCATAAACGAAAGCTGTTTAGCCAATAAACATGGGAAAAAATCCCTCCTCTCTCAGGTGGCTAGAAAGTGGGTGCTTATTTTAAGTTAAGTTTACATGGAAAAGTGATCGCCACTTTTTCGAAAAAGTAATTTCTTCATATCATAAAAACTATTTTTTTGCAACGGAAACGGTTTGCAGATTCGTTTTTAGCACACCAAAATCTACAAAAAAATTTGTTATTTACGAACGTGAGACGCACGGCCCTTAATGGAAAATTATATCAAAAATCTGAGGGAAAATAGTTTTCAATAAAAACAGAAAATGAATTCGATAGAAAAAAATGGATGCTATTTTTTTTCTTTTTTCTGTGTGTTTCTTGGCCAAAAAGTTTTTTGTTTGATTTCTTTTGCATGGTATTAACCCCTGAACTCTGGGACTATTTTCCATTTCACAGACGTAGCCTTTGTTTATGCTATGCATGAGCATAAACGAAAACTGTTAAATATGCATTAGCGTACCAAACTGCCTTGTCAAAAAACCTTTACGCCAATAAACACGAAAATAAATGCCCCTTCCTCAGGTTGCCAGAAAGTGGGTGCTCATTTTAAGTTAAATTCACATGGAAAAGTGATCACCCACTTTTCGAAAAAAAAAATTCTTCAGATCATGAAAACTATTTTGGTACTCCTTGGGCGTTGAGTTCCATGGCGATCCGCAGAATTATTTAATGGTCGTTCCCTTAGTACCTCCCTAGTCAAGGCTAACGCATGCGCACGTAACATTCTTTATTTATTTACTTACGTGGTGGAGTTTCTATACTGATAGGTTTTTTGAAATTTTTTCACTGGATTATTATTGATTGAACACTAACCAGATTATGAAAAAAAATTGAAAAAAAAAAAATAATTTCAACATTTGAAAGGGGTACTCACTTTTTAGTTACCACGCTCTGGTAAATCGGTCACTCATTTTTTTTTCTAAATACGGAAGTGTCTTCGGGAGATATAAAATAGTCGCATCTTGACGAAGCAATGTATCGGGAGGCGTACGGGATGAAAAATTGTTGGTAAATTTTTAGATTAGGTCCACCTCCTCAATTTTCTTTTAAATGACGACTTGAAATGGTTTTCGACTATGCTGAATACGAAAATCGCACTGAAATTTTGCAGAAATAAGTAGTTATTAAGATATAAAAAGTTGTATTACGCATTGTAATCTTTGGCGGCCATCTTTTTTACGTGATTGTATTTGTTTATGGCGCGTGTGCACGTAAAAAGATGGCCGCCGAAGAATACAATGCATAATACAACTATTTATTTCCGCAAACTTTCAATGCGATTTGCGTGTTCAACATACTCAGAAACCTATAAATGTCGTCATTGAAAGGAAAATTGTAAAGGTGGAACTAATCTAAAAAAAAATACCAAATTATTAAACATTTCTCCAGCATGTTAGTGAAATTTATAATACTTAAAAAAAAACTAAAAAAAAACAAACAAAAGTTTTGAAAAACAAACAAACTGACTTTTAACTAAATAAGTAAAAAAAAATTTTTTTTAAAACTCGAAACTTTATTTTCATAAAAACAATAAAAAAGTCATGTTCAATCTATTTTTTTTCTTTGAGAAACAAATATATTTCTGACTTACAAATGCGGTAGAGGCTCATATTATTTTTACTTTCTATGGTGTAGATATACCGCGTTTTTATTGCTTACAAAATGGGTGACACTGATTTATCAGAACGTTGTAACTAAAAAGTGAGCACCACTTTCAAATGTCGAAATAATGATTTCTTTTTAATTTTTTTTAATAATCTGTTTAATTAGTGTCCAATCAATAATAATCCAGTGAAAAAAATTCCCAAAACCTATAAGTATAGAAATTAAGCATTTTAACTCTTTTCATAAATAATTTTAAAAAAAGTAACTAAACCATTTATTGATAATTTGTCACGTGTACAAACATTTATTTATTTACGTAAGCTTAACTCTTTTCATGAATAAGAAAAGTTTTACTCTTTAAGAATAATAAAAGGAAAAAGTTGCTGAACATTTATAAAAGGAAAAATAATTTGTCATGTACTTACTTCTTTTCATGAAAGCCAGAGGAATAGTTGGCCGAAAAGTCGTGAAAAACAACTAATAAAGATGAGAATAATAGTCCGCAATAAATAAAAATGGTTCTAATGCAGAGAGCGATCCGCGCTATTTTTTAAAATCATATTTCCACGTTTAATTAAAGTTTTACGATGTGTTTTTTTTTTATTCAATTGTAAGGTTAAAGTAAATAGGTACAAAACATCCTCCCCTCCCCATGTTAAGAATGATTTTTTAAATAATAACCTTATTTCAGCACGGATCACTGTCTTCATGAGTATCATAAAAATTACTACAAAAATACTTATCTCAATAAGTGAAAGGCTAATTTCTACTGGAAATAAAATGGCGATAATCTCGCAGTTACGAAAAATATTTTTTATTTAATTTAATATTTTTATAACTCGCAATATTAAATTATTTTAATAACATGCAAACATTCCTTGACTTTAAAAATAGAATTTCTGAAAATTTCAATTAAATTGGTAACGTAGAAATATGGTTTTATTCGCTTTTAACGAACCAAAATTACATTTATATATATATATATATATATATATATATATATATATATATATATATATATATATATTTAAAGATGTATGAATAAAAATCAATACGAAAGATATACAAATGTTTATATCCTTTTTGTATTTATTTCCTACGTGTTGACGTTTAAGAATACAAAAAGTCTTTTGAAAAACAAAACAAAACAAAAAAAAAACAAGAATGTTTCTTTCAAAAGCACATAATTTCGACCGATCCTTCGATTTTTCTCAGTGTGAATGATGAAAACATGAGTGTGGGGCGGACAGGATTAGCAGCAGGAGGGGCACAGCTATAGCCAATAAGGTTAAGATATATTTGAATATGACCCTTCCAACATTTTTGACTTAGAATTGTCAGCAACTTGTGTGGCCTCTATTCAAAACCAAATCTTTCATAAAACTTTGAATTGGACACCCACGCATCCTACGAACATCCTCGCATATGTAAACATACGTGCATATACACGCGCACATTATCACATATGCTTCTTCACGCACCCATACATACACAGGATACGCACCCACACACGTTTATAGACGTACGTAGATATAAACCTGGAGATTGATAAGCAGATGTAAGTGATAAGCAAAGTGGAATCTCCTCACCAAAAGCTTGGACTTATAGATTTATTATTATCTAGGTGCGAGACGGGGTCAAAGCACACGCTGTTTGTTTGGACTGTCTGCACGCACGCACACACACACACACACACACACACACACACACACACACACACGCGCGTTTAATTATTTTTAACTGCTTACTGTAGATTATAGTGTCTTTCGTTAATTGATATATGCACACACATAATGTAAAAATAAGATAAGATAAAATAAAATAAATAAATAAATAAACGATACATATATATAATAAGCTGAATGTCTGAATGTCTGTATGTGTGTGTGTGTGTCTGGTCACGAATAGGCTCCTATATAGTTGACTATTTAAAAAAAAAAAACTGATCACATATAATGATAGAAGACGTATTGAGACACAGGAATGGGTATGTTTGATCTGGCAGAACGGTGGTTCATTAAAATTGTGGGGTCTGCGTTCGCGCCTGGTCCACAAAATATGGAAATAAAAAATTTAAAAAATAAAATAAAAAACGTTTACAAGTGTTTTGATATATATGTACATAAGAATACTTTGATAAGTATGTTTTAACTTAAATGGGGATGGTATAATAAAATTGTGAGGTCTGCGTTCGCGCCTGGCCTCCATAGAATGGAAATAGGCACAAACTTTAATAAAGATTTTTCATATCTATCTGCGTAAGTATACTTTGATAATATGGGGTGTTCGTTCGCACCTGACACCCATAGAATGGAAATATGTCACAAAGTTTAACAAGGTTTTTTAATATAGATCCACAAAATATTGTGATAAGTGTTTCAGTGTGAACAGGTATGGTATAATAAATTATGGGGTTTCTCTATTTTATTTTTACTTTCATCATATTTTTCTTTGGTTTTGATCCCCCCAAATTCGAAGCTATCTCTTTACAGCCCTTCCTTTTCATAACCTATCATACTTTCATAAATCAGAGTCCATTTTCTGTAGACAGTTTTTGAACCCAGTCAACGACGGGCACTTTTGTTAGTATATATATATATATATATATATATATATATATATATATATATATATATATATATATATATATATATATATATATATATATATATATATATCAGGAAAAAGACATTTCACTGGTAGAAATCTAAGCGGCCAAAATGAGATTTAACATTGGCCTGGTAGTATAATCATCTGTACTAAGCTCTTTTATTCGTTTGATTTACGTTCTGGTGCCATGGCCTGTCCATGAACATCCTATATAAAATTATACATCTTAAAAGCAAGGCGAAATCGAGAACAATCACTGTCACTTGCGACTTTTTCATTGTGATTGCCAAGCAAAATTTAACTGGGAACTGAGGCCTTTTAACTTCAATTACAGAGTTTGATGGAATATGTATTCTGGGAAGAATGTCAGTTGTACCTTTATCACAAATTAGTATGGCAGTTTTTATTAACTGAGGTTGCATGCATTTGAGTTTTGTTACATTGCCTAGTCCTAGGGCATCAAGATTCCGGAATCACATAATTGGGCGTTCCCAAATTCACAATAACCGTTGTATTAGTTTAAGGTTTCTGTACGTACAAGTATATACCATATACTGATACTTAACTTGACATAAATGTCTTGCAATGGAGCATTCATTGTTTTAACATTTTAATTTTTTACTTTTTCACTTTTTACATGCTTTTTTTTTATTGGAATATTTTTTTTATTGGAATATTTTTCCTTTTGTTTCATTTGTCTTACTTTGATACAAACATAAGAAGCACATAAATTAAAGTTTTTTTCATAGCGTTCTTTTGTTTACATGTCTACAGAGACTTTACGTTTATTTTACAAATAATGTTTCTTGTTTACTAAATTATAGCCTTGCACGTTCTATTCTCTGTTGTTTTTTTAGCCCGAATACGCAGAATTTAAAACAGCCGAAAATATTCTCCATCTGATAAACAACCAAGGAATGATATGGTAAAGTTCTAAACCCTATTTTATTCATGCTAAATTTTAAATGGCATTAATATCAATGAATTCCGAAGAGTATTTCCAAATACTGTGTATAATAATAAGGGTACTCGTACAGTTTTTCAACCTGATAAAACAAGAACTATTTTATAACTAGGGCTATGACAACAACATATTCTTATCATTGTTTTGACTCTCAAGTATATATCCGACACAGTTAGACACAGTTAATCCACCGAGAACCACATCACTCTATATATAAGCATATAAGATATCAACGGATACACACTCGAGAGTCAAAACAATGCAAAGAATATGCTCTTGTCATAGCCCTATTTATAACCTTAACCTGGCTCTAATCTAATCTTAGACCAGCCTTAAGCCAACCCTAAAGCGATCCTAATATAACTCTTCCCAGCCTAACTCTAATTCTAACCTTACTTTAATCCTAAGATAACAAAGTTGATCCTCGATGTCTCCGTTCAGTATCGAAAGACAAAGGATACCTCTTGTAAAGGCATCTACGCGAGTAATTGTGAGGCAAGGATTGCGCAATCTTCATCCACACTTCTCCTGAATCGGCACTGTTTGAGTCCAGTGGCAAAGAGATCCTAACCTAATCCTAACCTAACCCTAACCTGATTCTAACACTAACCTAACACTAAACTAATCACATCCTAACACTTACATAACAACGTAATCTGATCCTCATCTAACCTGATACTAACCATAACTTAACTCAAACCTAATCCTTACCAAAACTTTAACCTAACCTCATCCTTACATAACCTTAAACTAACCCTTACTTAACTTCTACATGATCCTAACCTAACCATAAGGTCACTTAACCTAATACTTACCTAACTCCAAACTAACTTTAATCTGATCTAACCTAGTCCTAACCTTACCCTAAACTAACCCTTACCTAACTCTAATCTAATCTTTACCTAACCCCAAAGTAACCCTTACTTAACCCAAACGTAGTCCTTACCTTACACTAACGTAACTTACCCTAAACTAATCCTAACCTAACTCTCACCTGTATCTAACACAACTCCTATCTTATCGAGTTCTCCGGTTCAATAGCTATAATAGGAACAACAATTACAAGAAGGGAAAGGTCTGTACGATGACACTAGTACAAAACCTTACCAATTTTAAGGTGCAAAGAGTCAAGCGATTTCCTATGAAATTAAATTAAAGATACATTAATTTATTAAATGAGAGAAATAATTATTTATTCTCTTACATAACAAAATAAAATACAAAAATTAGGCACAAGGTCATTAAAATGTTAAGTAATTAGCCCCTATCAGTCTAATATAACATAATTCACTATCCTACTCTAGGCTAGGACTAGTGTAGTCACCACAATACCACATTTACCTCATGAGATATCCTTCTAAATATATCTCTATTGTGTTTTAGCCCGAAGACCATGTGCCAGAGAGAAAGAATGTGTAATATACGCCTGCTACATAAACATGAAGCCAAACATGAACATCTACAATTGTAATTTTTTTTTGTTTTTTACATTTTTCTTTTTGTAGGTTAGGGTGGTTTTTCTCACCGGGCATTTCTGTTATGAACTTGATCAAGCTGATCGTCCTTGCTTATGTCCGTTTCTGGTCGGTGTTAGTGTGCAACGTTCCCGAGAAAAGAATATTCCGTGCTTCTCGCTCAAACAACTTTTATTATGCCCTCCTCCTCATAATGCTCTTCATCTGCTGTATCCCATCCATGATCGTCTTCTTCAACAAATATTCGCGGGATTGTGGACCTTTCAGGTATGCAAACGAGTTCGATCATACAATAAAATCATGAACTAATAGATATTACGTTACGCATACATATTCGTAATGCCATCGTTCGACCTTCACCTGGTAAATTCCATTTTTTAATGTTCACACTTTTGCACCGATTTTCCCCGGCTAAACCCAAATATTAAGTTTCGCATGAGTTCGAATACCCTATATATTAAGTTTCATGTCTGAAGACCAAAAACTTAATTTTTTAAAACCAAAACCAATATATATATATATATATATATATATATATATATATATATATATATATATATATATATATATATATATATATATATTGTATTTACTATGAGCTTTTTACGCAAATATTACGCAAGTATAAATCATGTAGAATATCTGCATGAATATATTTACACGTAATACTTAATTAAAGATGATCATCCCGTAAGAAAACCGAAAAAACTAACAGGGAATTAATTAAGATGAATATTTAAAAGAATATGCAAATTGGGTAAATCTTTTGCAGATGAATGCAATTCCATATATAACACTGTTGTATTTTATTTCGAAATGAAAAGATAAAAAGGGTTTTTTTTAATATGAATATCAATACATACACAAAACAAAATAAACTTATAGGACTGTAGATGATGGATATATATATATATGTGCGTGTGTGTATACGTTTGTAAAAATATATATACTTATGTACATATTGTCAAACGATAATTTTTTTACATAGGAGTCACCACTTATCCAGGCCCGGAGGCCACTCAAGGATAAAAATTAATAAGTGTACGGAAGTCAATGGGGCAATATCGTAGTAATCGTTAGTTGTGGAAATTTGGTAAATTGGATGACTTAATGGGGACGCCTCATCAAGAATTTGTTTACGTTGGACTTGAAGACAATCATATTGTAGTCAGCTGGAAAGCAAGAGAACGGAATAGAGTTCCACAGGTATGCAGTTCTAAGAAAGAAGCTTTGTTCATGGAATCTACGTTTAGGTTTAGGCACAGATAAATAGTGGAGGAAATTATTGATAGTGGTTACAGAGACGAGTGTTTTTCGTGAAAGCTTGGTGAGGGGAAATATAGATTGGAGCTCAGACGAGCACTTTATTTTTACAAAGACAACTTTTACAAAGTTGTCAAAGGACAAATATTATAATACAACTGCAGATGTTCAAAATACTACTGGTGCAAATTAAAGAGGCGAATTAGGCAGACGCAATAAAATTTGTCATTTTATGTATTTTAGTGGATCATTTTTGAAGAGTGCGAGTGGGGAAAAGTTAAGGATGTAATTCCTGGTAAATAGTACATTGTTTTAGCTTCTTTTAAATATCAGCTTGAATCGAAACAGAAACTTCAGCATTCAAAACTGGTGACGTCACTGTACCAACGTAACACACATATAAATCGATTAAAAATTAAAAATTAAAAATAAACTAAGATGAATGTACAAAAGGATTTTTTTCAATTTTTACTTAATTTTGACCCCTTAAAACAATTGTAACCGACTAAAGGCCCATGAAAGGACGGTCCGTAAAAAAATCCGATCATTTGAAGCTCCTAGCGCCGCTCTGCGACTTTTAGTTTCGGAGAAGATAGAGTTTGAAAAATGGATACAGACAGACAGTTAGACAACCCGGCAGACAGACATATAGCCGTTTACATATGAGATTACGAAAACCCTTTGCTTTGAACAGACATATTTTCACTAGTGATTGCATTAAATAATTTATAAATCTTTCTCTGGAAGGTTCTTATTCTATCTAGAAAACCTTTTCGTAAGCAGATCACACATTTTCTTAAAAAGAAACAAAACAAAAAAACACCCAACAAAAACGCAACAAAAACGCAACACATTTTAAAATAATGGTTAATTTCATTAATTTAAAAATGTTATTTAAAAATAAATTGTTTGTCCTCCCAAAATAAATGAGTAAACCAACAAAAATGCAACAAAAACGCAACACATTTTAAAATAATGGTTAATTTCATAAATTTAAAAATTTTATTTAAAAATAAACTGTTCGTCCAAAAAAAAAAAAAAAAAAAGAAGTCAGGCATTTCAATGTACATACATTTCAGAATATCTCAAATTGGTTGTTTAAATTATTTTTAGACAAGCGAGGAGGGGGCCCGTTTAAATATATTTTAATTTATACAGATTTCGTATTTATTATTACAGAGCCAATTCGCTATTGAATATTATATATATATATATAAATATATATATAAATATATATATATATATATATATATATATATATATATATATATATATATATATATATATATAGTACTGATCTAAAAAGTAAAAAGAAATGACTTGGATGCCATCAGGTAGAATCGAAACTCCATCCACCTTCCCTACTGTTTGCACCATCGCTAGATAGATAATATACAGTTAAAATGAAACCATTTTAAGCTATGAATAAATTTGCACATGCGCAAAAATAATAGAAACATGTCGTCAAGTTGAAATGAACATTTTGCATTTCAATTTGCCGACATATTTCTGTAGGTGTTATTCATCTACCAAAACAAAGTTTTACTCGATATAAACACCATTATTGCATAATTACTTTTTCCTGTTAATTTCGGTCTTATATGGCCAGTAGTTAAAAAGTTTATCGGTTAAATATTTACATACAAACACACATATACATACATCTACTGTTTTATTTATTTAGATAATAAAAGTTATAATTACGGATCAACCAAAAAAATGATAGATAACAATTGAAAGAAAGTGTTCGATATTAAAAGAAAAGATTATGACCCTTTGCACCGAATCGATCAAAAATAAAAATGCAAAAACAGAAAAACTTAAAATACAGAAATGTTAAAATTTTAATAGAATAAAGTTTAAACAATAAAATTTACAACCTTCTATTACTCGCTCCTAGCAACCCACTCTGTCTCGATTCCGATGCAATTACCGATTCCGTATTAAATTCCTGGTATAATATTTTCGGGAGCTTCTCTATGAATGTGTCTATTGATCGTCTACTGATTGCTTAAAGGAGACATATAAAAATTATAACATTAAGGGGACAAATAACAGTCCGGCGTTTTACATCGGCCAATGGGGAAATATAAATTTGACGGATTCTCGCAAAAGCTGCAAATGAGGATTCGTACGACCTGAAGCCTTGGTGGTATTTACAGCAGCTTTATTTCGGATGTTTCCCTCATTGGAAAGCTGTAACGCTGGTCCTAGCTTTTCACTATCGACATTTACCTCTACTTGGCTCCTCCCTTGAGGCTTGCATTTACCAACATCCGTGGGCTTAGAACTAATTTAGATGATGGTGAAGAATTTCTCCTAACAAACACCCCGGGTATCTTAGCACTAAGTGAGACTAACCTACACTCCTCCATCCCCTCTAATTACTTTAAGATGCCTGAATATCTCCCACTTTGCCGTAAGGATTGTGACAGACATATGCACGGACTTGGAGTCTATATTCGAAACACCCTCCCCTTGATTAGAGAAACAAACCTAGAATCGGATGACTAAGCCTTTATATGCTTTAGACTTAACAGCAACATAACATTGGCTTAACCTTCGGGACAAGATCAAAGTGTAGTATCTTTTCTTCAGATGCTGCACTTCAATTTGTCTGTCAGTGGAAGAGAAATCCTTCACGACTGAGAAATTTTTTTTATTTTTGTTCCTTTTCTCCATATTAAAAAAATGACACTGGTGTCTTACTCTGTCCTGTGGGGAGGCATTGTAAATAGGTACATAACATTAGCTACTTTTATTTTGTATACCACCCCCCTCGACCCAGGACTACACCATAATAAACAAAGTCTCTGACAACATAGATACAGCAATCTCTCTCGACACTAGTGCACAAGTGCATGTATTTAGTGACTTCAGTATCCACCACAGAAACTGGCTTGGATTCTCTACTTACACAGACACAGCTGGTAGCATGACGCATAGCTTCTCTATATCTCACTCCCTATCACGGATGGTTGCGTGTCCAATCCGTTCCCCAGACCCGAACAACCCGCTTTACTTCTAGATCTGTTTCTGACCACAGTCCCCGATAATTGTATAACGAATGCCCACAGCCCACAGCCCACTTGGGAACGCTGATCATGCAGTGATAATGGTCGAAATCGCCCTAAACTCTAGAGCCAAAACTGAAGAGCCATTGCTCAAAGCGATGAGATATTATAAAAAGGCTGACTGGGAAACAATCAGGAATCTCATCAGAGATGTTCCATGCGGAAATATCTTTTATCTTTCTGCTGAACAGTGCGCAAATGAGACCGCTGAATGAATTTACTGAAACCATAAAAAAAACGCATCGAAGCACAATATTTAGGAACCCGTGATTTCTGGAAAATCTACAACAGTGTAGTAAATAACGACCAATCAACAATTCCCCCACTAACCAACAATCATGAGGTTGTTTGCTCAGCAACCGAGAAGGCTAATATGCTTGCCACTTGGTTTGCCTCACAACTCCACACTGGACGCTGCTGCACGAATCTACAACACTATTTCAACCAGGTTTAAAGAAAAAATAGGGTTATAATAAATTGTCTCCACTTTTTGAGATCCAGTGTCTGCGCTGAAGATAGAACGACGGTTACAAGTAAGATACGGTCCTTTCTTATTGATAGTTATCTTTCTAACAGATAACGTGAAAGGTCCCTCTTTCCATATCAAGAATGGCTTTCTTGTCCGCTTCACATCGTCTTATGATATCCAGCAAAATAAACAGCAGGAACTGGAAGACATAGCGAGCAGGCAATCTTTACTCTAACCAGAAACCGTCATGCCCATTCGTTATCAACCGGACGTCATAAACTTCCCCTCATTTTTCCACATTCTAGTGTTTTGAGACTTCTCGAAATCCTCAAACTGAAATTGCCAATTTCTCCCCATGAATCAGTGAATAAAATATCTGCTGCTCATCAATGTCCGCATCGGCAGTCTCTTTTTTTTTCTTTTGACAGTTTGAAAGATTGATTCATTTTCATTTATATTTCCTGTGGAAGCATCAAAACCGGGAACACGCTGCTTATTTCAATTAAAAAGATTATGTAAATACACACACACACACACACACACACACACACACACACACACACACACACACACACACACAAACACACACACACACACACAAACACACACACACACACAAACACACACACACACAAAATCGTTAATGCCTGTTTTAACCAAGTTAACACACTTTGATGATTTATATATACTGAACAGCTTTGGAAAGGCCATACATATTGAATAGTAAACCAAAATGATTTATTTTATAAATAAATTTGATAATATAAATCATTATTTGATAATATAAATGATTATAATATTGAATATCCTTGGACAGGCTATATTTATATATATATACTAGCAAAAGTACTCGTCGTTGACTGGGTTCAAAAACAGCCTACAGAAAATGGACTCTGATTTATGAAAGTATGATAGGTTATGAAAAGGAAGGGTTGTAAATATGGGTTAAATTTGTGGGTATCAAAACCAAAGAAAAATATTATGAAAGTAAAAATAAAATAGAGAAACCCCATAATTTATTATACCATACTTGTTCACATTGTAAACCCTTATCACAATATTCCGTGGATCTATATTAAAAAAAAACTTGTTAAACGTTGTGACATATTTCCATTCTATGGAGGTCAGGCGCGAACGAACACCCCATAATTTTATTATACCATATTTCTTCAAACTGAAACATAATTATCAAAGTATACTTACGCAGATAGATATGAAAAGTCTTTATTAAAGTGTGTGCCTATTTCCATTCTATGGAGGCCAGGCGCGAACTCAAACCCCACAATTTTATTATACCATCCCTATTGAGTTAAAACATACTTATTAAAGTATTCTTATGTACATCTATATCAAAAACACTTGTAATTTTTTTTTTATTTTAAAATTTTTTATTTCCATTCTTTATGGACCAGGCGCGAACGCAGACCCCACAATTTTAATGAACCACCGTTCTGCCAGATCAAACATACCCATTCCTGTGTCTCGATACATCTTCTATCATTATATGTAACCAGTTTTTTGAAATAGTCAACCATATAGTAGCCTATTCGTGACCAGACACACACACACGTACACATTCAGCGTTATATATATATATATATATATATATATATATATATATATATACATATTTTTTCAATATATACATTTTTTTCAATATATATATATATAATTATGTTATCAAAGCGTAAATATTTAAAAAGCAAAACTTATCAAGATAAGAAAAGCTCAACACTATGAAGAGGAGCAAGCAATAATATTAAATGAAAGATAAAGAATAAAAGTTATATATAACTTTATTATATCATCAGAACAATATTTCAACCGTTTTACGTAAACGACTGAATATACCGCAATAAAATGTCTGTTTTATCTGATTCAAAAGCTGTACTAATATCATTTAATTAACTTTATTTTTCGTAAATATTAGATAAGATCTTTTAGAAAAATGTTATCGCTTTTCTATAATTAACTTGGACAAATCCCGCGCTTCCAATCTTACACGCATAAAATAAATGAAACGTCTGAACTTAAAACGAGATAAAACTTTCACCAAACTTTCACAAAAAACACTCGTCTAGCTGAAACCACTATCAATAATCCCTCCCACTCTTTATCTTTGCCTAAACCTAAACGTAAATTCCATGAACAACGCTTAGTTATTAGAACTGCACGCCTGTGTAACTCTATACCGTTTGCCTGCTTTCCAGCTAACTACAATATGGTCGTCTTTAAGTCCAGCTTAAACAAGTTCATGATGAGCCGTTTCCTTAAGTAATCCAATTTACCAAATTTCCACTACTAAAGATTATTACGATATTGTCCCATTGACTGTCGTATACGCATTAACCTTTAGCCTCTTTAGCCTCAAGTGGCTTCCGGGCCTTGATAAAGGGTGACTCATTTATAATATAAAAGCATTTTCTAAAATCTATTAAAGTTTTGGGCTTCGCTCTAGTATACCTCCAATAATTTTTAACAAATTGGGTTATGTACAAATATTCTTGATTTTTATTTATATAAACAAATTCTACAATCGCATTCTAGTTTGTTATCTTTTCATTAATTATTTTCTTAATTTGAAGAAATTGAATTAATCTTGATTTCCATTCAAACCTATAACACTAACGTTTCTTGCAATTTTATCAGTTTTGACGAATACAGTGAGTACAGAACGACACCGAAAATAAACTAAAATTTTTTTAATCAAATCAACGCAGAATAATTAAATTTTTGTTTGATATCTTATGTTTTTATGAATACTCCCTAGATTTTAAATTACATAATAAAGTAACAACGATTTTATAAAAGATTTTCTCCCTTTTCTGGTACTAATATCGCTTTAGAACTGGACAAAATATTAGCAGTGTCAGAAATTTCGTGAAAATAGTGAATAATTCCACCCCATCTTTTCAAGCTTATAACTCCTCGATAAATGTAATTCAAGCCCTAATTTTTTTTCAATTAAAGGAGCAGGGCCAAGGTTTTATTAAAAAAAAAACCAAAAAAAAAAAAACCAATGTGTTTTTTTTTTTAAAAAGGTTTTAAACTTCGGACTTTACAGGTAAATTTCTAAAAAACGGATTTTTTTTGTTTTAAATTTGAATATATTATTTATTGACCTTTTCTCTTCAATTTGTGATATATAAAACTATTCAACATAAATTAATTATTTACTTTTTAAGAGAAACTTGAAAATGTGTGACACTTACACAAATGAGGGGGGCGTGAATTAAAAAAAAAAACGTTTGTCTAAAATATTATATTCGGTTTATTGGAAAGAACATAAAATTTCACATTGACCCTGAAAATATCGTAAAAATAGAATCAATAGAAAAATTTTGATAGATTTTTAAAGTTTAAAAATGGAAAAATATTGAGTTCGGAAAATTCATTACTGTTTTTTTAAAAAAAAATATTTCTATTACTTTTAAAACAACTGTAATAGTTTATTTTGGAAGTATAATCCATAAAGAAAATAAATAACCCACTTTTAACAGAGAAATTACGAGATTTTTATATTTTATTCGCAGTTTCGTGTTAGGGGTGTCAAAAATTCCTACAAAAATTCTAATACAGCTAGACAAAATATTAGTATTTTAGAGTTGTATTGATATTAAATTAGATTAGAGTGAAACGGTTCATTCTCTTGTATATTTTAAATACTAAAAGAAAAATATAATAATAATAATAATAGGTTGCATGACGTGCTTTCAATTACGTCCGCCGTCTTAAAAACGTTTGCGTGCCTGAAACAAATTCGCTATGCACGCTCGCCATATGTAATTTAGAAATCCACACGGCTTAAAACCTGCCATCCACTAGCAACAATCAAAGTCGATAAAAAAACAGGACGCATTTGCCTGCTTTCTAGCTGACTACAATCTGATTGTTTTCAAGTCCAATGTAAACAAGTTCTTGATGAACCGTCTCCTTAAGTAATCCAATTTACAAAATTCCCACTACTTATGTTTACCACGCTAAAGTCACATTGGCTTATGTATACCCATTAATCCTTATCCTCGAGTGGCCTCCGGATCTTGATAAGTGGTGATTCCTGTGTAAAAAACAAACAAACTATGATCTACTTTCAGTTATGTAGCTACGTAAATCGGCTCAAAGCAGAATAATTAAAGTCACTTGAGGCTAAGGGTTAATGCGTGTATTACAGTCAATGTGACAATATCGTAGTAATCTTTAGTAATGGAAATTTGGTAAATTGGATTACTTAAGGGAACGGCTCATCAGGAAAAACTACCCGGCTTTCAGTTACGTGACTACGTAAAGAAGGGAAATTATCACTTTCTATTCAATGCCACATACAGACACACACACACACACACACACACACACACACACTCTTACAGACAGAGCAAAGCATATACACCTACTCTCTACATTAAATGCTTCATTTACACACGATATAAAACACATAATCACATTGAAATCTAAAGGCAAACACGTATATACACACTTTTTGCGCATTCGTACTTGCCCTCTATTTTACAAACAACGGAAACTAAATTAACACTTTAAGTTGACAGCAAAACATTAACATTAAACAATTCACTCATTCAAACAACTTTCGTATCTTGTAATTTTGTATATAAATATTTATAAAATAGCGTAGTTTTAAATCTTGCTTTATCTGCGCCATTTCCAAAACATTTATTTGATTTCTGTCGTTATTGTGTGGCTTCTAGCATTCTTTGTAGCTTTTGACGTTTAAAATTCGGTTGTGATAAGACACCATCAAACTCTTCAAATGAGATGCATACACTAAATTTTATGGAAAGAATGTGTCCTGGGAATCGCCAGAACACAATGAGTCAATCCCAGGAATAAGATGACCTGTAGTTCATGATCCCGGAAGAGTGCAAGGATCGCCGGGGGAAATGCATAACGATGACGTCAATCCCAGGAACAAATTGACCTATAATCATAGTGCCTGGAACCCGGGATCATCAAAAACGAAATGATGACGTCAATCGGCCCAGGGAAAGCTAATCGATATTAAAATTGGTTCGACCAAAACCATCAAAAGAACACTAAACAAAGAACACTAAACAAAGAACACTAAGAACACTAAGCAAAGAACATAAGAACACTAAGCAAAAAACACAAAACAAAGAACACAAAGAACACTAAGCTAAGAACACAAAACACAGAACACAAGAACACTAAACAAAGAACACAAAGAAATCTAAGCAAAGAACACAAGAACACTAAGCATGAACACAAAACAAAGAACACAAAGAACACAAAACAAAGAACACAAAACAAAGAACACTAAACAAAGAACACTAAGAACACTAAGCAAAGAACACAAGAACACTAAGCAAAGAACACAAAACAAAGAACACAAAGAACACAAAACAAAGAACACTAAACAAAGAACACTAAACAAAGAACACTAAACAAAGAACACTAAACAAAGAACACTAAGAACACTAAGCAAAGAACACAAGAACACTAAGCAAAGAACACAAAACCAAGAACACTAAGAACACAAAACAAAGAACACTAAACAAAGAACACTAAACAAAGAATACTAAGGACACTAAGCAAAGAAAATAATAACACTAAGCAAAGAACACAAAACAAAGAACACTAAGAACACAAAACAAAGAACACTAAGAACACTAAGCAAAGAACACAAAACAAAGAACACAAAGAACACAAAACAAAGAACACTAAACAAAGAACACTAAACAAAGAACACTAAGAACACTAAGCACAGATCACAAGAACACTAAGCAAAGAACACAAAACAAAGAACACTAAGAACACAAAACAAAGAACACTAAACAAAGAACACTAAACAAAGAACACTAAGAACACTAAGCAAAGAACAAAAGAACACTAAGCAAAGAACACAAAACAAAGAACACTAAGAACACTAAGCAAAGAACACTAAACAAAAGGACACTACACAAAGCAAAGAACACTAAACAAAGAACACTAAGGAAAGAACACAAAGCAAAGAACACAAAGAACACTAAACAAAGAACACTAAACAAAGCAAAGAACAATAAACAAAGCAAAGAACACTAAACAAAGAACACTAAACAAGGAGCATTAAACAAAGAACACCAAGAACACTAAGGACACTAAGCAAAGAACACAAGAACACTAAGCAAAGAACACAAGAACACTAAGCAAAGAACACAAAACAAAGAACACAAAGAACACAAAACAAAGAACACTAAACAAAGAACACTAAACAAAGAACACTAAGAACACTAAGCAAAGAACACAAGAACACTAAGCAAAGAACACAAAACCAAGAACACTAAGAACACAAAACAAAGAACACTAAACAAAGAACACTAAACAAAGAACACTAAGGACACTAAGCAAAGAAAATAATAACACTAAGCAAAGAACACAACACAAAGAACACTAAGAACACAAAACAAAGAACACTAAGAACACTAAGCAAAGAACACAAAACAAAGAACACAAAAAACACAAAACAAAGAACACTAAACAAAGAACACTAAACAAAGAACACTAAGAACACTAAGCACAGATCACAAGAACACTAAGCAAAGAACACAAAACAAAGAACACTAAGAACACAAAACAAAGAACACTAAACAAAGAACACTAAACAAAGAACACTAAGAACACTAAGCAAAGAACAAAAGAACACTAAGCAAAGAACACAAAACAAAGAACACTAAGAACACTAAGCAAAGAACACTAAACAAAAGGACACTCCACAAAGCAAAGAACACTAAACAAAGAACACTAAGGAAAGAACACAAAGCAAAGAACACAAAGAACACTAAACAAAGAACACTAAACAAAGCAAAGAACAATAAACAAAGCAAAGAACACTAAACAAAGAACACTAAACAAGGAGCATTAAACAAAGAACACCAAGAACACTAAGGACACTAAGCAAAGAACACAAGAATACTAAGCAAAGAACACAAAGCAAAGAACACAAAGAACACTAAACAAAACAATCGGTACGAGAACTCTGACCCAGAGAAGTTGGGGAAACAATAAACAAAGCTGGCGAGGATAAGGTTATCAGGCCAATTATCACAAATAAAAATACGAGAAGAAAGAGAGGAGGAGACTCAGAGCGACAAATACAGGTCGACACAGAGTTCTGAAACCTACCTTACTCCACTAACCTCCACCGCGCCCTGATATTAATTGCCACTTTTATTTTGATGTGTAAATAAACAAGTCTATATTGAAATCATAAAAAAAGTGTCTGGTATTCATTTTAAAACGACAATAACGCTTCGTTTATACGACCGAGATAAACCAGATAATCACAGCTCATTCATATATGTAACACAAACAAATACTTTTATTGTCATATTTTTTATAATAATAATATCTGTATTCTATTTTTATAATAATTATATTTGCATTATATTTTATAATATCAATATTTGCATTATATTTTTATAATAATTATATTTGTATTATATTTTTATAATATTAATATTTATATTATATTTTTATAATAATCATATTTGTATTATAATATGAATATTTGCATTATATTTTTATAATATTAATATTTGTATTATATTTTTATTATATGAATATTTGCAATGTATTTTTATTATAATTATATTTGTATTATATTTTCATAATATCAATATTTGTATCATATATTTATAGTATTAATATATGTATTATGTTTATAAAATATTAATATTTATATTGTATTTTTATAATATTAATATATGTATTATATTTTTATAATATTACGATTTATATTATATTTTTATGAGATTAATATTTGTATTGTATTTTATAATATTGATATTTGTATTATATTTTTATAATATTAATATTTATATTATATTTTTATGAGATTAATATTTGTATTGTATTTTTTATAATATTGACATGTGTATTATATTATATAATATAAATATGTGTATTATATTTACATAATATTAATATTTGTATTACTTATATAATATAAATATTCGTATGTATATAATATAAACATTCGTATTACTTTTTACAATATTATAATTTGTATTATATTTTTATCAAAATTTGTGTCATATTTTTATAATATTAATATTTGTATTATACCGTTTATTAATATTCGTATTATATTTATAATATTAATATTTGCGTTACATTTTAATAATATTAATATTTGTATTATGTTTTTATCATAATTATATTTGTATTATTTTTTAATATTAATATTTGTATTATATTTTTTTCATAATTTTAATAGCATTATATTTTTATAATATTAATATTTGCATTATATTTTAATAATATTGATATTTTATTTGTAGTATATTCATATAATTTTAATATTTGTATTATATTTTATTATATTATTTTTGTACTATAATTTTATAATATTTATACTTTTATTATACTTATATAATATTTATGTTATATTTTTATAATATTAATATTTATATTATATTTTATAGTATTGATATTTTTATTATATATCAATACCACATATTCTAATTATAATCATAAAATGGTAATGTTATACTTTATCTCATAATATTACTATTTCCATGAAATTACTAGTTCTATTAGACTTCTATATTATTAATATTTTATTATATTTTTATAATATTATTATACATAATGATGCACATTTTTATACTTTTTCCAGAGATACGAACGACATTATGGAACTTTTAGTAAAAAATCTTCCATTTGTAGCAGAAATCCTTAAATTTGCCTCCAAACCAGCGACTTCGTTGATACTGCTCGGTTCGTTCAGGTAAGAAATAAATGGTTCCATTTTGTCCTGATTCCAATAATTGAACTTGTTTCTAATTTAAAATACTTATCTTCTATACGGCTAAATCCATACCTCTTCCTTGTAGAACATTCTAGATGACGGTATATTTTCTGCATCGACAGATTTTTTTTTTTTTAATTTTCTTTGGGTTTGTATTACTGTACACATAGATTCGAAAAAGTTGTCAAAAAACAAATATATAACAAATAAATGTTATCAAAGGCAAGATAAGTTACTTTTCTACCTAACTGGATATATTTTTCGTGTTTTTATTCAATGTAACATGTTTATTCAGATCGAAAAGCATACAGTGTTTACCGATGTATTGGAAAATTCAAGATGGCACCCGACTCTCTCTTTAACACGGTAAGTTCAGAAAAAGATGTTATAAATAATAAACTAGACAAAAATACTGTTAGAAATTCGCTCAATATATGTTACCGTGACATACGTTGACATATATTTGGTGTTTTTTTAAATAGTATTTTGTCTAGTTTATTATTTATAACACCTTTTCCCAAACTTACCATGTTAAAGAGAGTGTCAAATTTTTATTAGTCAATTAACCGAGAAACTTTTCTATACTAAGACAATTTTATTTTTTGCTTACTGTAAGAGTGCCCCCTTTTGGGGGAGCTGGTCCTCGGCCACGTTAAATACGATCTTATGTCACATTTTGTTTTCGTGTGGAAACGAATAAATATCGAAAGCAGTAATAACTGAGGATACAGTTAAAAGACTCAGCATTCCTTTCCCGTCGCGGTTAGTCATCTGACGAAGGCCAGAGGAATAGTTGGTCGAAACGTCGTGAAACAATAACTATGAAGATGAGGAAAACAGTCAGCAAAAAAAATAATAATAAATAAAAAATAAACAAATATGTGAACAAGGTCGGAAGTTACATTAACTGAAAAGTTATGGGAATAAAATTCAAGATGAGAACTATAATCTAGATAATACAAATTATCAATCATTATCTAAAAAAAAACTGAAATGATTTAAATTCTGTCACAATTTTAACCATTGAATGTTTCTTTTTGTTTTTCAGCCTTATCATCTATTATTTATGGTCAACATCTCAGTCGATTAAAGAAGTCAACCGGGAACTTAAAAAGACGCTTGAATACGTGAGTGCATTTATAAGTTATTCGCAAAAACACCTGACGTTGCCAGGGTAGCAAATTGATTTATATAACACATATACTCACATTAAATTCCATAGCAGTTTCTTGTTTGGAAAAATTGTTTGATATCGTTTGTATAATTTCCTACATATACAGCCTTTGATGGCTATTTAATGCCCAAACACAATACCTTTTATATAATCCATTGTATATATTTAACTGATTAAAAGTTACTATTCTTTTTTACAAAAGAATTCACCATTTATCACGGCTGGGAGCCATTCGAGGATATGATTAATGAGTGTACAGTACTCAATGGGATAATATCGTAATAATCGTTAGTATTGGAAATTTGGTAAATTGAATTACTCAAGAACTTGTTTACATTAGACTTGAAGACGATCAAATTGTAGTCAGCTGGAAAGCAGGAAAACGGAAGAGAATTTCACAGGAGTGCAGTTCTAAGAAAGGAATTATGTTCATGAAATCTACGTTTAGGTTTAGGCACAGATAAAGAGTAGGGGAAATTATTGAAAGTGTTTTCGTGAAAGTTTTGCGAGAGGCGGGGGCCATAGATTGACGTTCAGACGAGCACTTGCCATGAAAATAACGATAAAAAACGACACAAGCTCGCAACGTCTTTTCTGTGGGAAAGAGGTTGCAGGGAAGAGAATAAGTTATTTCTTACAGCTCCTGCCCTGACGTGGCAACAGTAATCCATCCTTGGACGTACCTGACTTTTATATAGGTAGAGAATTTAGTAAAATGTCATGCGTTCAAACATCTGAAAATATACCCAACCAAAACATCTACAAAAACAGAATAGTAGCACAAATTATACAGGGTATCCCAAAAATGATCCGAAATATTTCTTAGTAAAAAAAAAAAAATACAAATAAAAATTAAATTAAATAACAATTGATAAAAAATATATATTTTTAAAAAATGTACGTAGAATGCCATTTAATTTCACACAGTCTTAAAGATTACATCGGCCAAATGTTTCCAGTCATTACTAACACACGATTGTAGACGTTCACGAAAATTTCAATAACTCGATGGATTATTTCGGATACAATAGCAGCAATTTCAGAACGAATATCTCGTTTTAATTCTTCAAGAGATCGAGGGCGATGGCTGAATACTTGTGACTTCAAATAAAGGGTGACCAAAAAAAAAAAAAAAAAAAAAAAAACGGCCCCCCAACTCTTATTAGGTTCCGTTTCTTAGTGTTTTGTCCGAATGAAATGAAACTTTGGTCATAACTAGTTTATTATATTCAAAACATCACATCAAACACTATGGTCTTTCGCCTTTTTTTTCTCCGTTCTACAGCATATGTTCTAGATGGCCTCCATTTTGCTTTTGTTTTTTTGGGGGTCACCCTGCATATGGGTTTAGACCAGGCGATTTTGCGGGCCAACCAATATCACCACTCAAAGAAATCAAATGATTCGGAACTATTTCCTTAAAAAATTGCCTAAATACAGATATAAATGAATTTAACCTTAAAATAAAATGACATTCTACGTACATTTAAAATTTAAAAAAATATTTTCTTTATTCAATTGTTATTTAATTTTTTTTGACCTACAAATGTGTCAGATGATTTCAGACACCTTGAATTTCCATTCCAAAATATCTTTTTGCTCATATTTAAAAAAATCAAACTTTGATGGTAATTGCAAACATAATCTAAACGCTGATATATATATATATATATATATATATATATATATATATATATATATATATATATATATATATATATATAGGTAAGTAGATAGAGATAAAATTATTAAAGATTAGAACAAATAACAAGGTTGTGTCTAATTCTATGAAACGTTTTCCAACCAATATCACGCAAAAAACAATATAATCACGCAGATAAATGAGCATTGGAAAATATACGCACATACTATCAGCAATGTAACGTCACAGCGCGCACACGTACACAATCACGTACAGGCACATACACACACATCTCGCTTTCACTCTCTTTGGCTCGTCGAAAACTAGAAATATAATAAACGTACGCACACAAATTCATACATACATAACACACACCAGCCAAAAACCGTCGACTTCAGCAAGACATACGTACGTACACACATATATACACATATAACTCACCTAATACTGACAACGCTTTAACTCGAGAGTCGGTTGGAAAAATTTTAAAACACTAAAATATCTTTCATTTCTGGCGAATTGACGAACTGACTAAGCTGATAAAGCCGGGCTGTAACAATATAACTCTTACCCTCACCACACACACACACACACACACACACACACACACACACACACACACACACACACACACACACACACACACACACACACACACACACACACACTAATATACACTCTCTGACACACACACAGTCACTCACACAGATATAGTCTTGCAAGTTTTTAAACTATCCAAACTATACCAAAAAAATCATGAGTCAAATCTTTCGCAAAAAAACAAAAAACAAAAATAAAAAAAACTTGTTTGCTTGCACGTCAATTAGTCTCTGACAACCAGTTTTCTTCCGAGCATTTACGCTAGTTCTATATCGCAAGAGATTGTGAATTATTTACTATGAATAACTGTTTCGGGAATTTAAAAACAAAAGAGTATTTTATATCATTGCTCCCCAACAAACATTACCTCCCTTGAAAGCCACAAAAATATCCGGATATCAAATTTTATTTTCTGTCCCAGATTATATGTTGTTATCCTATTTTAGTTATTGATATTTTATGTACAGTGTGGAACGATAAAATTATCGCGCTAGAAAAGACAACATGATACAATTTCCGTTTGATGAAAACCAGTTTTGTCTTTTTTTACTGCAGACCATCTACTAGTTGGTCAGTTGTGTACAAATCCTAAGAGCGATAGGAGCCTTCTATCATGTCTGAAGGTGACCCAATGTTCAACGAGCGAAATCGGAGATGCGTCGTTGTACAACTCTTGCTCTTTACCAATCCAAGTTATGACAACAAGACCAGTGCAAACACGGACGGTTCAACGCTTGAGGACGCATCTCAACGAAGTTTCCGGTCACAGTTATGGTCTTTGGTGTTGTTTCAAGTGAAGCCCACATCATGCCACATCACATCTTCGAAGTCGACTGGAAAGTTAACACCAAAGTGTACCTGGATGTGCTGAAGAGTGTGGTTATACCTTGGTGTAATCATGTGGCCGTTGGCAGACCCTGGGTGTGGCAGCAGAACTCGGCCCTGCCCATAAATCTAAAGCGACCCAATCTTGGCGTCAGAAGGAGTGCTATGAGTTTGTACCCGTCTCTCACTGGCCCTTCTCCTACTCCGACATACTGGCCCGCGCGCCCTCCGGGGCCCGGGTGACAAGATCAATGTGTAGTACTTGTTCCGACAGGTACTGCAAGCAAAGACCAGATGTGGGGGAAACCCCACATGCCTGACCTTTAACCAGCTCCCATTTCCCACCTCTCGGGAGCTGGTCCCCTTTTTCCCTTCCCCCTCCCTTAACTCCTCACATTAAAAATCGGCCTTGTGCCTAATTTGCTCGGTGGGGGAGCAAATAAATACCCTCTGCTACTCCGACATGAGCCTGCTGGATTACTCCGTTTGGTCGTACGTCGAGAACATTACCAACATGACTTCCCACAACACCAAAGTCGACCTGATCGCCACAATTCACCGAGTATTCGCCGAGATCCCGCCAGCGTTAGTGGAAAAGGCATGCTCCAAGTTGCGGCCCGACATCAAGGCGGTGATTAAGGCTGAAGGCGGCTACATTGAATAGATATCAGTTCTCCTATATAATTAAGTTCACTGAATTGATTTTTACAATAAAAGTTTTAAAATGATGAACTTAACCGAGAAAAAAAAGGAAACTTTAATATTATTATTTTTTTTTTTAGAAAATTAAGGCATTTAGACTAGCACATTGATGTATAGAGAGGTGATTTATAAATTATTTTTACATTTTGTTACGCCATTTTTGAATTTTTATCATTGCAACTTCCCTCCCAATTTTCAGATTTTGTAATTATGCCCATCTGCCTTTATTTTCTCTTAGAATTGATAAGTGCTTTTTCTTCTGACGAGTTAAGGGTGGAATAAATTCAAGAATTGACATAATAATTACATGACTGATTCTGCGTTACGAAACAGGCGCTGTCATGAATTGTGCATGTCAAGGTACCTAAAGAAATAAACGGCAAGATTGTCAACGTATTTGGAATATAGACTTTTGTCATTTATATATCACCTCTCTAAGGTCATCCTCGTTATTGCAAAAGTATCACTTCAATGGCGTTCTTTTTTCAAATTTAATTCATATCACCTAAATAGATTGCTCGCCTGCCCTTTGTTAGGGTTTCTTGATATAAGGTTTTACAAATATAGGTCACTACGAACACCATCTCCTTTAGATATATCGATGACGTCCTAATTTTCTTTCACAAAGAAACGAAAATACTAAACGTATAAGGGTCAACGAGTGTACAGTAGTCAATGGGATAATATCGTAGTAATCGTTAGTAGTGAAAATGTAATAAATTGGATTATTAAAGGGAATGGCTGATCAAGAATTTGTTTACATTGGACTTGAAGACGACCTAATTGTAGTCAGCTAGAAAGCAGGCAAAGAGAGTTCCACAGGTGTGCAGTTCTAGGTGTCACTCTACATGCGGTAAAACCACAAAATGTCCGTTTAAAACAGATTTTAATAATTCCATGTCGTAGATAATCATTAGGACTAGGACAACAGCATATTCTTTTCATTGCTTTGACTCTCGAGTGTGTATCCGTTGATATCTTATATGCTTTTTTTATAGAGCGATGTGGTTCTCGGTTGATTAACTGTGCCTAACTGTGTAGGATATATACAGGATATATACTTGAGAGCCAAAACAATGAAATGAATGTACTGTTGTCATAGCCCTAATGACCATCCTTTAAAACAAAAACACTCTAGCTTAGCAAGAAGGGCGGAGACCAGCAAACATGTTTACGTAAATTACTGTTTCCATCACCAACACGACACAAGAAAATCATGCTTTATAATAAGTCCAAAGATTAAAGTATAAACATTTTCGAATACATATTAAATACATTTTAAACGCCCGAGAAAATACACCCTGCCTTTTCTACACTTTAAAAATAAAACCGATCAATCTTTCTTTTTCCATCCAGGTTTATTACGTTAACTGCTAACACAACCCAATTCAAATTTTACAAATATTGTTTAAAAACTACATATATATTTACGTTACACATAATAAAAGATTTGAACATATCAGAAATCACTACAGTATTCTTAACCACTGGAACATGTATGCACATAAGAACTAGTAATGACTCTAACACTTGCCGACATGGTTAAAACTCAGCGCTCGCTCACGAAAATTTGAAGACAATAAGTCCATAAAAGTAAGTGACAATGAAACGCTTTAATCTCACACATGCAAATCTTAGACCACAAATTTAATTTTCGGGTAATCTAAACCATATATATTTCTAGTCTGTTACGATAGTATTAATATTATTAATTTATTATAATGCTTAATACAATGTTGCAATTCTTGCTATAAGTTTAAAACCCAATAGTGGTGGGATCCATCTACCGCACAAGTAGATATCTCACTCCTGATGCAATTCTCTACCTATATAAAAGCCAGGTACACCCAACGGTGGAGTACTGTTGCCATATCTGGGCAGGAACTACTAGAAGCAGCTTATCTTGCCTTGACAGAGTCCAAAATAGACTTCGAAGCTTAGTGGGGGATGCCCTTTTCACTTCCCTGCAACCCCTTTCTCACTGAAGAGACGTTGCGAGCCTGTCTCTGTTTTATCGTTATTTTCATGGCAAGTGCTCGTCTGAGCACCAATCTATATTCTCCTCTCGCCAAACTTTCACGAAAAACACTCGCCTAGCCCGAACCACTATCAATAACTTCCCAAACTCTTTATCTGTGCCTAAACCTTAATGTAGATTCCATGAACAAAGTTTCTTTCTCAGAAATTCACGCGTGTGGCACTCTCTTTTGATTGCCTGCTTTCCAGTTGACTACAATCTGATTGTCTTCAAGTCCAATGTAAACAAGTTCATGATGAACCATCCCCCTAAGTAATCCAATGTACAAAATTCCCACTACTTATGTTTACTACGCTATAATGACATTGACTAATGTATACCCATTAATACTTATCCTCGAGTGCTCTCGGGGCCTTGATAAGTGGTGATTCCTGTGTAAAAAAAGTATTTTTTTTCCATTTAACAGTAGTAGCTGTAATAGTAGAAGCAACTGTAATAAAAGTTAGTAAGCTAAGTCTAAACAGATGTTTCTGACAAAGGGTAAAAAATTTTCTAGATCAGAATCCATTCCATCTAACACTCATCGTTAGCAAGTTTTGACCTTGAAGTTGTATTTTAGCTCATTAAACCAAGTGGCTCCATGCCTTGTATGGAGCGATTTCCATGAAAAATGAAAAATGATGACTGAATTTTTAACAAATGTTAGTAGCTTTACTTTAAAAATGTACACTTTTCTTTTGTTTGGCACACAGTACTCTATAAACGCATATACACACACATCCCTCTCTCTCTCCATCTCCATATATATATTTCTTGTTTATTTTTAATAATAAATACGGTTAAATCGCGGCTTCGCCTCGAAGCTCGTTTTACTTAGAAAAACGGCAATATTTTATTTGGACGTATACAATATTTTTACTTCATTTTTTTTCATCATTTTTAAAAAATTAATCTATGTACAAGCTGTGTCTAGGAATCGAACTCCGGACCATGTGCATCACAGTGCGGCTTGTTAGCCGTTACGCTTTGAATTCCTAGACGATTTTACTGTTTATTTTTATCGTTTATAAACTTTAGTTTCTTGTTGATTTTAAGAATATATACATATATATATATATATATTTTATATATATATATATATATATATATATATATATATATATATATATATATATATATATATATATAAAGAAAATTACCCACTCCATAGAAAATAGACACCCCACAAACCGTTAAAATAAATTACCACGCGGCAACAATATTTAACCATAATACATATACCCCTTAATCTCAATACTATGTTGAAGACCATATATATTCTTATATATCATACTATTTATAATAAGCTTTTCCTTATTTATTTAGAATTCAATAAAGCTTCCCCCAACATTCTATAATTCCTCCTAATCTTTTCCATCCCTAATGAACCTTACGCTAGACGCCGCATCTTCCCCATGCTATCTAGCACCTTATCTACTCTTCTGATGAGAAGCATAAGGCTTCGAAATGCCCTGGCATAAAGAGTCCCTTCTTTCCCCTAAATTTTTCCTGTATTCCATTACTCAATAAATGATCCACTCTATATCTACCAATATGTAGTTTTGTGTCTACATTTCATACTCTTGTTGTCCTATTGTATAAGCTCCAATAATTATTGTTGAGCTTGGCATTATCCGGATAATCTCCTTTTGTGGAATTGATCTTTCTCTTTTCCTTTTACATTAAGCTATATATAAAGAAATATATATATATGTACATATATATATATATAAAGAAATATATATATATATGTACATATATATATATATATATAAAGAAATATATATATATATATATGTATATATATATAAAAAAAATATATATATATATATATATATAAAGAAATATATATATGTACATATATATATATATAAAGAAATATATATATATATATATATATAAAGAAATATATATATATATATATATATAAAGAAATATATATATGTACATATATATATATATATATATATATATATATATATAAAGAAATATATATATATGTACATATATATATATATATAAATATATAGTCTAATCCCGACATTTACCTTTCTCGCCCGGATAAAGGATCGGGCGTTGTTATACTTAACAAAACGGATTATATCTCCAAAATGTTACAAATCTTGGACGATAAAAGTAAATTTCTCCGTTTGGGTGACTTAAGCCATGATGATACTTTTCGTATGGAAATAAAAATCCAGAAAAGATTTCTTCAACTTCATAAAAGCGGATTTATTTCTAAGGAGATTTATGATAGAATCCGACCCATCGGTTCTCAAAGGCCTAGAATGTACGGTTTACCCAAGGTCCATAAACCCAACATTCCTTTGAGACCCATTTTATCTATGTTGGGTTCTGCACAACACGAACTTGGTAAATGGCTAGTTGACCTTCTTAAACCTGTGCTTTCTTTTTATTCGGTCCATTGTATCCCTGATTCTTTTCAATTCGTATCCAAGATACAAAAATTGCCTTTATCTAAAAATACCGAGTTCTTGGCCGCCTTTGACATTAATAGTCTCTTTACTAATATACCTTTGGATGAAACCATTGGTATTTGTGCTGACTATCTGTACCGTGGCCCCTTAAAATCTCCACAACTTCCTGAACGAATTTTCATTGAACTAATGGAACTTGCTACTAAATCAGTCTCCTTTAGTTTCAACAATATTATGTACCGTCAAATTGATGGGATATCAATGGGCAGCCCTCTTGGTCCTTCGTTAGCCAACATTTTCGTTGGATTTTTGGAAAACGAATTATTTTCCAAAATTACTAAGCCAGCATTCTACACACGTTACGTTGATGATACTTTTGCATGCTTTCCCTCTCGGAGCGAAGCTGAACAGTTTCTTCGTCTTCTTTGCAACCTGCATCCATCTTTACAATTTACTATGGAGGTTGAAGACTGTAACTCTCTCCCATTCCTCGACGTTCGTGTTTCTAAAGTTGGTACTACGTTTGAGACCTCTGTTTATAGAAAACCTACATTTACAGGGCTCTATCTTAATTGGTTTTCTTTTGCCCCTCAGTCTAGAAAAATAAACCTCATTAGCGCTCTTACGCATCGTGCACTTATGATTTGTTCACCAAACCGTCTTGATACGGAACTTGGTGAAATCATAAATATTTTTCTTAATAATGGATATCCCATTAATATAATAAAATCTACTATTGAACGTAAAATTACTACATTTAATAGCGGTAAACATATTGGTCCATCACGGTGTCCCATTTATTTAAAATTACCATGGTTGGGTCCTGATGGCCTACATATTGTTAAAAGGATTTCTTCTGTTACTCAACGGTGTTTTCCAGCTACTATGCTTCGAGTAGTTTACACAACTCGAACCTTTTTCTCTTCTTTTCGTAAAGATGTTTTGCCAACCATTCAAAAGAACTCTGTTGTTTATAAATTCGTCTGTCAGTGTGGAGCTGACTACGTTGGCAAAACGTCCCAAAGATTAGAAATGAGAATATCCCAACATATCCCTCGGGATATTCGACTACACCAGGTTTTGAGAGCATCCGGGCATTCCCAGGCTCATGAGTCTGCCATTGGCGATCACTTGTTGAGTATAAATAGGTGTGCCGATCAATATTCCGATGGGTGGTTTTCTGTTTTATACAGTGCTAGGTCGAACTATCACCTCAATATCATTGAGGCGTTAGTTATTAACAACTCTCGACCTAGCCTGTGTAGACAAAAGATTCTTAGACATCAGTTGGAGATATTCATTGATTTAAAACCACCTGAACAGTGAGAATTTTAATTTTTTTTTTTTTTTTTTTTTTTTTTTTTCTCTCACTGTTCTTCCAACTGCAACCAAAATTCCCCACTTCCCTCATTCGTTTTTCTTAGTTTTTAATCTATCATTCTGACGTCTCCTCTTAGAGGGTCAGACGATAAGGCCTTAAGGAAAAAAAAAAAAAAAAAAAAATTTTATTTTCATCTGCCCATTTCTTGTTTTTTGGTATTTAGATTAAATGATGTTTCCTCTAAAATTTATCCTTCCATTCTGTTGTACCAAAAATTTACTTACATATTTTCGAGGTCGGTACAACTCACAATTTATCAAAACGTTAAACAAGGTTATACGTATTAAAAATAAGTTAATCGTTTTGAAGTGTAGGATGGAATTTCTAAAATCTTGCCGCCTTAATCATGTTGCTCCCGGCTATATCTGCCATCGTATTTCGAAAATTAAATGTAGAAATACATTGGCAGTTCAACGTGTTTTTCTACAAGATGAAATCCTGTTTAATTCTGATACATATAATTCGTTACGTAGTAAACACCTTTTTCTTTGGGCCATGGTTTGGAAAGAATTATCTTTCTTTGATAAACTCCGTTTTTCTAGGTTTTTATCCATCGGTGATAAATTTACCCGTATTAAATGTACTTCTTCTTATGATAAATATTTAAAAAATTTAATTACTAAGAAGTTTGGGATTATAACAAATTTGGATAAACATATATTTAATTATTCTTCTCATGTTTTGTCCAATACAGAAGAATTTGTTTTATCTGCTGGCTTACAATTCTGCATTCCTCCCCCTTCTGTTGATCAAATCGCAGTATTTAGTGAAATTGAATTATTGTATACTCAATTAAAACACCATTCGCCTATCTCTACTGATGAATTAACTAGTGTTAAAATTCAGTTGGGCGAATTAGGTCGGAGGTTTTCTGCCATAAATACTAAATCTAGTGATTTTGTGTGGCAAAAAAATCATTTTGAAGCGGCACAATTAATTAGGTCTAATCCCGACATTTACCTTTCTCGCCCGGATAAAGGATCGGGCGTTGTTATACTTAACAAAACGGATTATATCTCCAAAATGTTACAAATCTTGGACGATAAAAGTAAATTTCTCCGTTTGGGTGACTTAAGCCATGATGATACTTTTCGTATGGAAATAAAAATCCAGAAAAGATTTCTTCAACTTCATAAAAGCGGATTTATTTCTAAGGAGATTTATGATAGAATCCGACCCATCGGTTCTCAAAGGCCTAGAATGTACGGTTTACCCAAGGTCCATAAACCCAACATTCCTTTGAGACCCATTTTATCTATGTTGGGTTCTGCACAACACGAACTTGGTAAATGGCTAGTTGACCTTCTTAAACCTGTGCTTTCTTTTTATTCGGTCCATTGTATCCCTGATTCTTTTCAATTCGTATCCAAGATACAAAAATTGCCTTTATCTAAAAATACCGAGTTCTTGGCCTCCTTTGACATTAATAGTCTCTTTACTAATATACCTTTGGATGAAACCATTGGTATTTGTGCTGACTATCTGTACCGTGGCCCCTTAAAATCTCCACAACTTCCTGAACGAATTTTCATTGAACTAATGGAACTTGCTACTAAATCAGTCTCCTTTAGTTTCAACAATATTATGTACCGTCAAATTGATGGGATATCAATGGGCAGCCCTCTTGGTCCTTCGTTAGCCAACATTTTCGTTGGATTTTTGGAAAACGAATTATTTTCCAAAATTACTAAGCCAGCATTCTACACACGTTACGTTGATGATACTTTTGCATGCTTTCCCTCTCGGAGCGAAGCTGAACAGTTTCTTCGTCTTCTTTGCAACCTGCATCCATCTTTACAATTTACTATGGAGGTTGAAGACTGTAACTCTCTCCCATTCCTCGACGTTCGTGTTTCTAAAGTTGGTACTACGTTTGAGACCTCTGTTTATAGAAAACCTACATTTACAGGGCTCTATCTTAATTGGTTTTCTTTTGCCCCTCAGTCTAGAAAAATAAACCTCATTAGCGCTCTTACGCATCGTGCACTTATGATTTGTTCACCAAACCGTCTTGATACGGAACTTGGTGAAATCATAAATATTTTTCTTAATAATGGATATCCCATTAATATAATAAAATCTACTATTGAACGTAAAATTACTACATTTAATAGCGGTAAACATATTGGTCCATCACGGTGTCCCATTTATTTAAAATTACCATGGTTGGGTCCTGATGGCCTACATATTGTTAAAAGGATTTCTTCTGTTACTCAACGGTGTTTTCCAGCTACTATGCTTCGAGTAGTTTACACAACTCGAACCTTTTTCTCTTCTTTTCGTAAAGATGTTTTGCCAACCATTCAAAAGAACTCTGTTGTTTATAAATTCGTCTGTCAGTGTGGAGCTGACTACGTTGGCAAAACGTCCCAAAGATTAGAAATGAGAATATCCCAACATATCCCTCGGGATATTCGACTACACCAGGTTTTGAGAGCATCCGGGCATTCCCAGGCTCATGAGTCTGCCATTGGCGATCACTTGTTGAGTATAAATAGGTGTGCCGATCAATATTCCGATGGGTGGTTTTCTGTTTTATACAGTGCTAGGTCGAACTATCACCTCAATATCATTGAGGCGTTAGTTATTAACAACTCTCGACCTAGCCTGTGTAGACAAAAGATTCTTAGACATCAGTTGGAGATATTCATTGATTTAAAACCACCTGAACAGTGAGAATTTTAATTTTTTTTTTTTTTTTTTTTTTTTTCTCTCACTGTTCTTCCAACTGCAACCAAAATTCCCCACTTCCCTCATTCGTTTTTCTTAGTTTTTAATCTATCATTCTGACGTCTCCTCTTAGAGGGTCAGACGATAAGGCCTTAAGGAAAAAAAAAAAAAAAATTTTATTTTCATCTGCCCATTTCTTGTTTTTTGGTATTTAGATTAAATGATGTTTCCTCTAAAATTTATCCTTCCATTCTGTTGTACCAAAAATTTACGTACATATATATATATATAAAGAAATATATATATGTACATATATATATATATATATAAAGAAATATATATATGTACATATATATATATAAAGAAATATATATATGTACATATATATATAAAGAAATATATATATGTACATATATATATATATAAAGAAATATATATATGTACATATATATATAAAGAAATATATATATGTACATATATATATAAAGAAATATATATATGTACATATATATATATAAAAAGAAATATATATATGTACATGTATATATATAAAGAAATATATATATGTACATATATATATATATATAAAGAAAAATATATATACGTACATATATATATATAAAGAAATATATATATATGTACATATATATATCTAAAGAAATATATATATATGTACATATATATATCTATAAAGAAATATATATATGTACATATATAAAGAAATATATATATGTACTTATATACATATATATACATACATATATATATATACATATATATACATATACATACATATATATACATATATATATACACATATATATGTATATATACATATATATACGTATATATATTCATACGTACATATATACATACATATGTGTATATACATATATACATACATATGTGTATATACATATATACATACATATGTCTATATACATATATACATACATATGTGTACATACATATATACATACATATAATTACATACATATATACATATATGTACATACATATATATATACATACATACATATATATACATATATATACATATATATATATATATATGTATATGTACATACATATATATACATATTTACATACGTATGGGTACGTACATATATACATACATATATGTACATATATACATACAAATATGTACATATATATACACACATACATATATACATATATGTACATACATATACATATATATATATACATATATGTATGTATAGAGTGAGCCAAACGTAGGTGGACAGTAAAAACCCCCCTTTAATTTAGAGATCACATATGCGTACAACTATATGTAATAAGACGATTGAATGTTCTTTATCAACGCAAGTGCTCAAACTGTTTTCCTGATTCACACAGCTTTGAAGCTTGCCTCTTATGCTTCAACAAGCATTCTTCTACTTTTGGGTCACCTTGTATATATACATATATAGATATACATAACTTGATTGGCGTGTCTATATAGTTTCAGTCTGTATTTTATTGTTATATAATCCGCTTGAATATGTATATGTAATTAATAACTGGTTCCTATTTTATTATCAGGAAAGAACAGAAGGGAAGAAGAAAGTCTACGCGATTGCCGATGGTACGTCATTACGTCTCGTTTCTCCCATATGAATTTCAAACGATAACCACATGGTTTGCTTCTGTTATGCGCTTGAATAATTCATGTGACGTGATCTCAAATTTGTTAACGAAAAGCAAACAAACATTTAAATCTTTCCTCCGTTAATTACAAAGTTGTAAGCGAATGAATAATTTTCTACCTGCGCAAAAAAAAAAAAAAAATGGTAAACAATAACTGGCATTCTCTAAGTTGCGGCCATTGCATCTGCGATGAAAATGCCATTTTCAAATTTTTGCGTGACAGACCGACCGAATGACAGACCGATCGTTACAAAGGACTGACGGTGCCTTTTACATAGGTTTATTCACATCTCCCAAATTGAAATACGATCTAGGAATAAAATGCTATTGCTATCAAAATGTGTCAGACAGCCCGGACAAAATGCTATTTCAAAATTAAGCGTGATAAACAGACCAAACTGAGAGAATGTTTATTCATTTATTTATTGCGGGCTATTATCTTCATATTTTAGTCGTTGGCCGTGGCGCAGTGGATAGAGACGTTGAATCTCCACGGTTCCATGTGAGCATTGTCTGAAGTCAGCGGTTTCAATCCTACCCAAAAGCCGGCCAGAGGCTTACTTGGCCCAAAACCTGGTGAGACGAAAAACAACTATGGAAGACAGTAATTGCTGAGAATGAAGTTAGAGATTCAGAGTTCCTATCTCGTCGCGGTTATCCCCTGACGAAGGCCAGAGGAATAGTTGGCTGAAGAGTCGTGAAACAACAACAACAACTAAAAGATGAGGCTAATAGTCCGCAATAAAATAACTGATAAATAACACTCATCTCAATAAACATTCCGAATAATTAAATATATGAGAACATGTTTAAATAACATTTTCTCATATATCATTTAATTATTATTAATCTGATTATGACCAACTAAAGGAGACACAGACAGATCGATGGACAGTCGAACAGGGCCTTTATAAAACATAAATTCGAAGAAGGATGTTTAGCTTTTTTTTTAATTGAGGGCCGTTGGGAGTTACCGCTTATCAAGGCCCGGAAGCCACTCTAGGATAAGGTTTAATAAGTGTTACGTAGATGGTGAGAGAACACGATCAGTAATGGTGGAACTAGAGTAGGGCTTGATTATTTAAGAGGAAAGCTGAACAAGTAGTTATTTACATTAGATTTGAAAATAATCATGTTATAGTAAACTGGGAAGCAGCTCCACGGTATTGTGCTCCACCGACGTACAATTCTAGTAAAGAAACTCTGTCCATTGAATTTTCATTTAGTTTTAGGCAGAGATAGAGGACGAAGAAAATTGTTGATCGTAGTTTTAGCTAGACGAACATTTATTTTATGTCTTTTGGACAAGGAAATCACAACTTATTAAGGTCCAGACACCACTCGAGGATAAGGGTAAAAGAGTATATAGTATTCAAAGAGGTAATATCATAGTAATCGTTAGAAGTTTAAATTTGGTAAATTGAATTACTTAAGCGGATGGTTCATCAAGAACTTGTTTACGTTGGACTTGAAGACGACCATATTATAGCCAACTGGAAATCAAGCATACGGAAGAGAGTTCCATTGATGTACAGTCCTAAGAAAGAAACTTTGTTCATGGAATTTACGTTTAGGTTAAGGAACAGATAAAGAGTGGGGGAAATTAGTGATAGTGGTTTCAGATTTACGAGTGTTTTTCTCATGAATATTTGCCGAAGGGGGGGCAATAGATTGGAGCTCAGACCAGCACTTGCCATGAAAATTACGATAAAGCAGAGACAAACTCGCAACATCTTTTCTGTGAGAAAGAGGTTACAGGGAAGAGAAAAATGCATCCCCCACTATGCTACGAAGTCTATTTGAACTTTGTCAAGGCAGGATAAACTGCTTCTAGTAGCTCCTGCCTAGATGTGGCAACAATAATCCATCCTTGGACGTATTTGGCTCTTATATAGGTAGAGAATTTCATCAGCAGCTTTGGATTATTTGTTTTATTCGGACTAGTGTTCTCATATTCAGTAATATTTGCACAATGTTTCGACCGATATAACCCCTGATCTTCCTCAGATCTATCTTATTGAATTCGGGGTTCTTTCTGTTGAGCCTGGAAATCTTTGTCGAAATGGGGGATCTGCAGAGAATTTCGAAGGAGTAAAACGAAGTCTAATTTGCTTGGATATGTAAGAAGTTGATTTTAGAAAGTGGTGCCAATGCAGTTTTGGTTGAACACACAATTTGATACGACATAACAGTAGACTTATAGAACAACAATATGGAAGAATTCAATAATTTTCAATAAAAACGTTATTTATCATTGTACTGCATCAAATCAAGAGGGTATAGCAAATTTTTGTTGTGGTTCAAATATTGAAAGAAGAACGAGAAGATTTTGGAACAGTGAAATAAAAAATATATTAACAGATAACGCAGAAATGTATATTGGTTGAATGGGACTCCGCTGAACTGGAAGCACAAAGTAAGGTTACGACCAACTCACACTGAGTCTCTGAACTCACCCTTCGCCCTGCGGGGCCTGGGAAACCAAAGTTCAAGCAAAGACCATTGCTCTTGTAGCAACCAGTTATTGATCAATGTAGGGGAAACCCTTCATACCAATTATCACTATTCAGCTCCCCTACTCCCCGGGGAGATTGTCCCCATTTCCTCTTCACTCTCCACATTAAAAAAAGGCCTTGTGCCTAATTTGCTCAGTGGGGAAGCAAATAAATCCAGCAATCAGTTATTGGTCAATGTAGAGAAAACCCTTCATACCAATTCTCACTCCAGCCCCCCCTACTCTCCAGGAGCTGGTCCTCATTTCCCCTTCGCTCCCCACATTAAAAAACGCCCTTGTGGCTAATTTGCTCAATGGGGAAGCAAATAATAAATCCAGCAATCAGTTATTGGTCAATGTAGAGAAAACCCTTCATACCAATTCTCACTCCAGCCCCCCCCCACTCTCCGGGAGATGGTCCCCATTTCCTCTTCACTCTCCACATTAAAAAAAGGCCTTGTGCCTAATTTACTCAGTGGGGAAGCAAATAAATCCAGCAATCAGTTATTGGTCAATGTAGAGGAAACCCTTCATACCAATACTCACTCCAGCCCCCCCCTCCCCTACTCTCCAGGAGCTGGTCCCCATTCCCCTTCACTCCCCACATTAAAAACGGCCTTGTGCCTAATTTGTTCAGTGGGGAAGCAAATAAATCCAGCAACTCTCACTGAGTCTCAGGTCAAGACGGCTCGATAGCAGAAACTGGTTAACGAAAATGACGTCAGGAATAGTCCATCGTTAGAATCTGTAGGGGTGGCACCATAAAAATGTTCATATTTTACCATTATTATCATTTAGAGTAGTTTTTCGGGGCATATCTTCATTTCAAAAAGAAATCTACATTCAACTCGGACAATATTTTAGTAATGAAATCGAAAAGAAAAATTAATTAGAAAGAACTTTATTTAATTGGAAAATTTTCGCCTGCTGGCGTCATCATTTTAATAAAATCATTTTTTTCACACGAAATGTAAAAATATGATTTCTATTAAGGCAAAGATAGCCAAAGGCAAGACGAAAAGTAAGCAGCTTGAAAAAGATTAGGAGTAAAAGAAGAGGAAAAGATGTGAAGGGGGAAGTTTAAGAAAAAAGAAGAATGGGGAAAAAAGAGTAGTACGAAGAGATAAAGAGTGGGGATAGGATGAGGAGAAGAAGAAGTAGAAGAAGAAGTGGGGGAGGAGGAATAAAGAAGGAGTAAGAGGGTACTGCGACTTTTAAAAGCCGATATTAAGACAACAAAGTCCTATATTTAGAAAAGTGGGTCTTTAGTTTCATTTTACTTTAATCGAAATTCTCAGAAATCAAGCCCCCCCCCCTTCTTGGGGCTAACACCTGATATCTATACGGGACAAGTAGATATTCGAATATTTCATTAAAGTTCTCGTTTACATTCTAAACTTAGGAAAAGTTGAGAACATAATTTCCCTCTCCCCAATTGACCATTTATTAGGTTTGTGCAAAAATAATGTCGTTTTTTTTACGTTCAACTATATATATATATACTTAATTTACTCCCATAAAATTAATTTACGAAAGTATAAATTTATGCGTAAACTTTAAGTATTTACTTCAAAAGTGCTCAATATGTAGGTAGAGCTAGTTAGTAAGTTATGAAATATATATGTCGATTAAGCTACACTGAATATTCCGCGTTTCATCCACTCTAGGACTCTTCGGGCTTATGCGCAAATGTTGTGGTTGTCTGTCGTTTTTATATACGCACCTTCTATTGAGATTTTAGTTAGCCAATCAGCTTTCTATTATCCACCGCGCCCTTCCTATCAGCCAATGAACATGCACTTATCGGACAAAGGCCTATTTGACCTATGGTTGACCTGTTCCTTTATGTGTGCTCTATTTAGCCTGGATATCTAGTTTCTTGATCTGTTTTAAATCTAGGTTAGGGTTAAAAAAAATTAATGTTAGTTTATATATAAATATATATATATGTACATACATATATGCACATATATATATATACATATATATACACATACATATATGTGTGATCATTTATGTATATTCATATTTAATTTATTTATTTGTTTTTTTCTATTGTTTTTGTTAGTTTTAAAACTACTTTGTATCGCTATCCTAGAGTAAATTTTATTTTGAGAACACAGTTGTTTGCTATTTCTCTTCTACAGTTTAATAGATGTTGGGGTTCTTTAAAGTACAGGATAGCAAATTTTCATGAAGGCATAATCTACATGGGTCGTCTAGGTCCCTACACGTAGTAGCTTGTCTTATTATTTTCCATTCGACTACCGGCGAATGTCCGCTTTCCTTGAGTCCCCAGTATTTATTTGCTAGCGTTGTTTTCATACGGTGTTTTTTATTGTCGAATGTACTTTTGTGGTCATAATATCGACTAAAATCTCAATAGAAGATGCGTATATAAAAACGACAAACAACCACAAAAGTCGCGCATAAGCCTGAAGAGTCCTAGAGTGGATGAAACGCGGAATATTCAGTGTAGCTTAATCGACATATATATTATTTTATAACTTATATATATATATATATATATAAAATGAAAATTACAATTGAATTTACCAAAATGATCCAAGATGGTAAAATTAAAGTAAATTATAAATATTAAAGAATTGATATTTATAAAATTATCTCAGCCAGATATAAAAGCTCGATAAAACCAAATAGGAAATAGAGCTTATAATATGAGCAAACAGTTAATAAAATATGTTAACGCAATCCTCCCATAACAGACACTAATATTTCGTCTTCAATCCTCCATTTGATATAGTTACTAATCCAATACACCACTCGAGCAGCCCTTCCATCTACAATCATACAACTAATAATAATAATAATAATAATAATAATAATAATAATAAATAATAATAATGAGAATAATAATAATATTTCTCTTAACAGCTATCCTAACACTAACAACACTCATTATCCCCTCCAAAATAGTCCTCATACAGACATTGTCCCACCATTTGTTGAACACTATGAACAAAATTCAAACTATTTAACTAATACAAATCAGCAAATTAATATTAATACCAGACTTCAAGCTTTTAATAAAGTACATACATATATCGGCGCTACTTCAACATTAATTAAGAAAAGAATATCAAACCACATTTCTTCTTTTAACAACCATAATTCTAATAATAATCAAGGAACTTCTCTAACCACTTAATTAAAAAACTTAACTTTAATAATACCCCCTTCTCAATCAAATGGATCACCATAAAATAGTTAAGTCTTATACTCCAATTAATTTTCTATTTATTTCTATTATAAAAAAGTTAAGTCTTATACTCCAGGGTCTAAGTCATGTCGCCTCTGCACAACCGAACCTATAACTATAATTACTTCCCCTCAAAGTAACAATATAATAAATTCTAAAAATGAACTGATCTTTTTCTGTAAACATAAGTCCAAATTTAATTATGGCAATTTTGAAATTACATAGTTATTACTTTTACCCTTTATATAGATATAAAGGTTTTTCTTTAACTTTATCGTTTTTCGACATACTTCTTAATACTTTATGATTTAATAATCCTTTATTTTAATTCTTTATCTCTTCTTTCCATGGCCTATTTTTTATCCGCATTCTGTGTTTTATTCTTTAAACTTTCCTATCTATCTAATATATCAATCTACCCACACTTTCATATCTTGTATGTATATTTACTTAAATTTTACTATATGAATTTACTTACTTTTTTTTCTCCTGAATTTGCAGATACCGGCCATCCTTTCCCCTTAAATAATTTTTATTTTTTATTTTTATTCTTATTTTATTTTATATTTTATTTTTATTATACTTTATTTTTTTATTTATTTATTATTTATTTTCTATTTATTTATTATTTATTTATTTATTCATTTTTATTTTCCTTTTAGTGTCGTTTAACAACTCTTGCTGACATTTTTTTTAAGTGATGACCTGTACATTTCAGTTGACATATATTATTTTGCCCTATATATTTTTTCGCGCCTTTAACATTTCCTGTCTGGGTCATTTTGACTTTTGTTTCCCTTTATTTTATATTTTATATTTAACTTTATCATCTTTTTTTCTCTCTTCTTTCTCTTCCCATATCTTTTTTATTTATATTTATGTTTTGGAAGTAGAGTGAAAAGCACATCTTATTTTCTTTTATTAATATTATTGGAATCTTTTCTTTTTTCCTTGTACACATTTTTGTGAATTATTCCATGGATTTCTGCCTTTGGATTATTATGGACCATTTTCTTCCAATTACGGGATTTCCTTGGATTTTACTTGTACAAATGGAAATTCTTTTAACTTTCTTAAAGTTTTACATTTGGATTTTACCGTCACTAGATTTTTTATCTTCCACCAGACTATCCATTCATGTGTAATCACCTTTTTCTTTACCATTTTCACTCTGCTTAACTTTTTTTTGTTATCAAGTAAGATCTTTGACTTACTTGTTGTTTCATCAAATACTTCTGCATGCAAAATCCGATCCCGCATTTTGCTAATTCCCACCTTCTGATGAGAAGGAAAGCATTTCTTCGAAACTCCGCGGATTAAGGACTATCCATTTATCTAGTGTTTCCTTTTCAGATTAAATATGTTTTTAACTCATTTCAAAGTGTGTTTTAACATATTTTATTAACTGTTTGCTCATATATATATATATATATATATATATATATATATATATATATATATATATATATATATGTATATATATATATATATAAACAACATTATTTTTGCACAAACCTAATACAATATTATAGTAAAGATTTCTGGTAGTCTCTGGTCTTACTAGATTTCAGGACAAATATTTACCTAGTCTGGTGGAATATCTAGCTTCGTGCACCATTCTTCATTAAAGCCAGTGTGGGTTAGCCAGACATAGAATATCATATTTCGGCCATAAATACTATGTGATTTGTATGCTAAGTCAGAGTTTATTTGTAGGACAAAGTATGCTCTTGGTTGGTTTTCCCAACAAACCCCTGTACTAAGAGACCTTACACACGATGATAGGATCTAGTACGCATTAAATCTCTCTCCTAGACATTAAAGCTCTCTTAAAATAATTTGCATCTCTCCTAGACATTCAAGCTCTCGAAAATAGTTTGCATGCCTGAAGGCATGCAAACTATTTTCGTGAACATTCAAACTCTCTCCAATAAGCATTCAAACTCTCTCCGTAGGTATTCAAGCTTTTTTCAGTAAGCATTCAAACTTTTTTTCTGTAAGAATCCAGCTCTCTCCAGCAGACGTTCCAGCTCTCTCTGTAGACATAAATGCTCTTTCTATAAGCATTAAACGCTCAAGTAGCCATTCAAGTTCTCTCCACTAGGCATTCAAGCTCTTTCCGTTGGCATTTAAGATTTCTCCAGAAGGCATTCAAGCTCTCCCAGTAGACACTTAAGCACTTTTCGTAAGCATTCAAGCTCTTTCCATAGGCATATCGGCTCTCTCCGTAGGCATTCAGCTCTCTCCGTAGGTATTCAAGCTCTATCCAGTAGTAATACAAGCTCTTTTTGCAGGAATCCAAGTTATGCACCAAACTCTTTCCGTAGGCATTCTTCTTCTTCTTCTTCTTCTTCTTCTTCTTCTTCTTCTTCTTCTTCTTTTTTCTTCCGGTAGGCATTCAAGGTCTTTTTGTGGGCATGCAAGCATTCAAGCTATTTCCATAGGCATTCAAGCTATTTCCATAGGCATTCAAGCTCTCCCCAGAAGTACACTACACTATTTACAGACGTCAAGAATAGTATGTTGCAGAAAGTTTATCATTCGTCGTCTGCCTATGTATAATGCTTAGAAGAGGTCATATGGTTAAAGGGTAGATCCCCATCATATCACAACAGATGGGAAGAGGGAGGGGAATAACACGAGAAGAGAATAAGGATCTGACGCTTTAAAACGAGAAGAATAAGAAAAATGTGAGGAAGGAGGAGTTAAAGGAGAAAATGAAGATGATTGATAATTTTAACTCGTGACGGACCAACCAAACGTGGACGCATCTACACAAGTAAATAAATTGGAAATTTTCTTAAAAATTGATTATAGAATTTTATCCCGGAAATTTTATCAATAAAACATTATTATATTCGAAATTTCAAATTCTGATTTCTATTGAAGCAAACAGAGCCAGAGAGACTGCGGCAGAGACAGGACGAGAGGCGGCGATGACAACAACAGTGACTCAACAAATAAAAGAGGAAATAAAACCATTAGATATGAACGGTAAGTACAAAAAAAAAAAAAGAAAAGAAAAGAGAAAAGTATCGAAAAAAAAATGATAGCCAATAATTGTATGTTTGTTTTTATTGTCACTCGGTAATTTAATTTTTTTTATTAAACCTCTACTATTATATAAAGTAACTTTGTGTGTGTAAATACCGAAACGGCTGAGCTTATCTTTTGCGAATTTCACCCAAAGATAATTTATATATCTGGCAGTGTTCTTAGATATGTTTTGTACAGAAACTCATACAATAAATATCGAAAATCGAAAAAATCCGATCTAGAAATAGTTTTCCGCTCATTCTAAAGGGGAATATTTTACGTTAAACCGACCAAAGGGAGATAATAAAATTTCGGCAAAGTATTGTTTCTAAAAAAAATCCCAGATTTATTACAGTCTGGAAATATTGATTAATAATAGATCATTCGATTACGGATCGAATGATCTGTTGTACCTCACATTTTATTTTATCTTACTTCTTAATGAGTTCAATGTACGACAAAAAAGAAATACCATTTAAAATCACCGCAAATCATTTCTTCCTTTGCATATTTTAAAACTAAACATTAGTCAGAAGTGAATACTAGCTGACGTGGTATTGTAAACAGACACAGACGGAATTTGATGAACGACATTATCATCATTATTTATTCGCGAATCAGTCCACCTGGTAAATTATTTCTCGTAATATATAATAATCAATAGAGGATTGATTCTATGATAATGCAATAAAAAAATCATGTTTAAGCGTATTGTACGACGGGCTGTCAGCTAGTTGCTACTAAATGTGAATTGTCTGCAGTCGTTTTGTGAAGAGATAGCCTTGCGACAGGGAACACCACCTGCAGCGCGGACTGAACAAACTAGATCGCGTTTTCAATCGTCAGCGGGACTTGCGGAAAGTGGGTAGATCAACTCGTCGCTTTCTAGAATATTCCTCTATATAGGAGGAGGAGGAGGAAGAAGAAGAAGAAGTAGAAGAAGAAGAAGAGGATGAGTAAGAGAAGAAAAAGGATGGGAAAGATGAGAAGAGGTAAGAGGAGAAAAAAATAAGTTTATCGATCTTATCTATTTTGCAGTGTAGCATTCTATCGAAGTAAAACAATTTTTCTCCCGATTTATAGAAGTAATAACTAGAAATCTGTAAGTATAGATTGTATTTATTTGCTTCCCCACCAAAGCAAATTAGGCACAAGGCTTTTTTTAATGTGGGGGTAAAAACCAGCTCCCCTAAAAGTAGGCACAAAGGGGGCACTCTGGTTACCAAAAATAATAATTGTCCCAGTATAGATGGTTTCCCCTCAATTGACTGGTACAAATTATCTTACGTACAGCATCTGAAGCACATTTGATCCCGGTCCGAAGGCCAAGAACAACAGGGTGTTTATTTGCTCCCCAACCGAGCAAATTAGGCACAAGGCCGATTTTTAATGCGAGGAGTGAAGGGGAAATGGGGACCAGCTCTCCGGGGAGTAGGGGAGCTGGATAGGGATAATTGGTATGAAGGGCTGCCCCTACATTGACCAAGGTCTTATATGTGGGGTTCCCCCACATATGGTATTTGCTTGTAGTATCTGCCGGAAAGATACTACACTTTGATCCCGGCCCGAAGGCCAAGAACAACAGAAAAAAGGAAAGTCTCTTTTCTATCTGTTAGTGTTTATTATCATTAACGAAATTTGATACCAAAAATGATTCGGAAATTGTTATTTATCAGTTTCCTTCACATCATTCCCACCTTCGTTTTTTATTTAATTTTTCCCATTTTTTCTTTTCCGTTATCTTTTCCATTTTTTTTTTCACCTTCTTATCTCAAATTCTTCTCTTACTCTCTTCACGCTCTCCTTCTTCTTTTTCTTCTTTTTCTTCTTCTTTCGTTATATTTTTTCTATTTCTTTTTCTCCTCCTCTTGTTATTGTTGTTGTTGTCGTTCTTCTTCTTCTTCTTCTTCTTCTTCTTCTTCTTCTTCTTCTTCTTTTTCTCCTTTTTCTTGTTCTTCTTCTCATCCTCTTCTTTTCCTCTTTCATTTCTTCCTTTTCTTTTTCTCCTCTTGTTGTTGTTGTTCTGCTTCTTCTTATTGTTCTTTTTCTGCTTTTTTTCATTTTAATTCTTCCTTTTTCTTCTTCTTTTTCTCCCTCCTCCTTCCTCTTGTTCTTGTTCTTCTTCATAATTCTTCAACTTATGTCCTTGTTGTTGTTGTTCTCCTTCTTCTTTTTATTCTTCTTATTTTTCTTCTTCTTCTTTTCATTCCTCTTTTTCTTCTTCTTCTTCTTCTTCTTCTTCTTCTCATTCCTCTTCTTCTTCTTCTTCTTCTTCTTCTTCTTCTTCTCATTCCTCTTCTTCTTCTTCTTCTTCTTCTTCTTCTTCTTCTCAGTCCTCTTTTTCTTCTCATTCCTCTTCTTCTTCTTCTTCTTCTTCTTCTTCTTCTTCTTCTTCTTCTTCTTCTTCTTCTTCTTCTTCTTCTTCTCATTCCTCTTCTTCTTCTTCTTCTTCTTCTTCTTCTTCTTCTTCTTCTTCTTCTTCTCAGTCCTCTTTTTCTTCTTCTCAGTCCTTTTTTCTCTTCTGACTCCTCCTCTACCATGCCTCTTCTCTTACTACTTTTCATCGGATTTTCGAAGTTAAAACAAAATCGAATTGCATTTGATACATCCATATTTTTCTTTTCTTGAACATCGATGCATGTTTTTCAGAATAATACAGTTTTAGTCGATTTCATTTCTTTGCAAATCTATTCTAACCTCAACAAGATATGTTTTCAAAGGGAATCCATCTTTCTATTCAGCAGCAAACGTAACTTATTCGTGGCAGCCATTTTTGGTATCAGCAACAACCTTCGTTACTAGTAGTAAATAGTACAGGTGGCCCATTCAAAAGTAGCCCGATGTATCTAATCTTTCTCTTAGCGACCAACTAACACCAAAAGACAAGATTCAATTCTTTTTCTAACAAGATAGTGCTATATACCACACGCCTCACACGGGCACACATAGACAATTTCACTTTTATAGATATATGGATAGATAATGCGACCCACTTAAAAGTAGCCCTTCCTGTATTTCTCATTATAGTTTCAGATGAAGTTACCCACTTAAATGTAGCCCCACCTCTCTCATCTTTCTCCAATTTCCGGATTAAGCGGTTAATTTAAAAGTAGCCCGACCTCTCTCTAATCTTTCTCATGTCTTTTCAGCTGAGGCGGCCCACTTAAAAGTAGTCCGAGCTCTTTAATCTTTTTCTAATCAATTCTTTTTTAGATTAAGCGCTCCACAAAAGTAGCCCGATCTCTCTAAGCTTTCTTTTTTTCTGATAAAGCGGCCCACTTAAAAGTTGTCCGATCTCTTTTATCTTTCTCTTAACAAACCAACTGACATGACAAGACAAAATGCATTTTTTCCCTACAAGATGGCGCTACATGCCACACCTCTCAGAGATCACTGACACGAGTTCATGACATGTTTACGGAAGAGAGAACAATAAGCAAAGGGTCATGGCCACTACGTTCCTCGGACTTGTCATCATGTGATTTTTATATTGGGGTAACTAGATCTACAGGCTGTATCTGTGAAAAAAAAATTAATTTTCCCCTAAAAATTCAATGACTGCCCAGTCGAGAAAAGGAAGCAATGTGCAGCTATCTTAGGTTGAAGAATTGTCCCCTTTTGCGACATGACAGTCTGTTAACAATCTTTTGCCAGCAAAGCTGAGGTAATCAAAGAGTAGCTTTCCGGCACCAGGCACAAATGCATCTAAAAAAAAACAAACTTAACCACTGGAGAGAAATTTTTAAATAACCAAAATGTCACCTGATTAATTGCCACCTGATGGGGGGGGGAGGAGGAACTTTAATAAAGCTGAGAAGGCAAAGAAATATCTTGGTTAGTAAGCAAGGTAAATGCATACCGTTCTCCCTCTCTTTGAGAAATCATTAACCCCCCCTTTTTTTTTCATAGTTTTGGAGTCTAGTCCATCTCACTAATTTACCAGGTTCCGTAGAGAAATAGATGGATTCGTACGGCTACAATGGATCTTGAACACACAGTATCAGATCTATTATTGCACTACTTCTACTTTTAAAATAGCATAACCTGTATTATACTCTGATATTTTCGCTTTCTGTTGTTCACGTATTGGCTCAAAAGATTTCTTCAACAAAATGTGAAAAAAAATAATTTTCCACTAAGAATCCAATGACTGCTCAATCGAAGAAAAAAGGAAGGAATGTGCAGCTATCATAGGGTGCAGAAGAATTGCCCCCTTTTGCGACGTGTCAGTCTGTTAACAATCTCTTGCCAGCAAAGCTGAGGTAATCAAAGAGTAACTTTCCAGCACAAGGCAAAAAAAAAAAAACAAAAAAAAAACCAAACAAACAAATAAACTTAAATCTTCTTTGAAATAACCAAAAGGTCACCTGATTAACTGTCACCGGATATGGGGGAAAATAACTTTAATAAAGCTGAGAAACCAAAGCAATCACTTTTGGTTAGCAAGCAAGTTAATTGTATATCGCTCTCCTTCTCTTTAAGAAATCATTAATCCCTCTTTTTTCACGCGTTGTTAAACGTGCACAAAACTGCATAAATGTCAGCAGGGAGCACTTCCAGCATCATTTATAATACTACAGATAATTTAAACAATACTACAGAAAATTTAAACAATACTATAGATAATTTAAACAATACTATAGATAATTTAAACAATACTACAGATAATTAAAACAATACTATAGATAATTTAAACAATACTATAGATAATTTAAACAATATTACAGATAATTTAAACAATACTATAGATAATTTTAACAATACTATAGATAATTTACACAATACTACAGATAATTTAAACAATACTACAGATAATTTAAACAATACTATAGATAATTTAAACAATACTACAGATAATTTAAACAATACTATAGATAATTTAAAAAATACTACAGATAATTTAAACAATACTATAGATAATTTAAACAATACTATAGATAATTTAAACAATACTATAGATAATTTAAACAATACTATAGATAATTTAAACAATACTATAGATAATTTAAACAATACTATAGATAATTTAGACAATACTATAGATAATTTTAACAATATTACAGATAATTTAAACAATACTATAGATAATTTAAACAATACTACAGATAATTTAAACAATACTATGGATAATTTAAACAATACTACAGATAATTTAAACAATACTATAGATAATTTAAACAATACTATAGATAATTTAAACAATACTATAGACAATTTAAACAATACTATAGACAATTTAAACAATACTATAGATAATTTAAACAATACTACAGTTAATTTAAACAATACTATAGATAATTTAAACAATACTATAGATAATTTAAACAATACTATAGATAATTTAAACAATACTATAGATAATTTAAACAATACTATAGATAATTTAAACAATACTATAGATAATTTAAACAATACTATGGATAATTTAAACAATACTATAGATAATTTAAACAATACTATAGATAATTTAAACAATACTATAGATAATTTAAACAATACTACGGATCATTAAAACAATATTATAGATAATTTAAACAATATTACAGATAATTTAAACAATACTATAGATAATTTAAACAATACTATAGATAATTTTAACAATACTATAGATAATTTAAACAATATTACAGATAATTTCAACAATACTACAGATAATTTAAACAATACTACAAATAATTTAAACAATACTACAGATAATTTAAACAATACTATAGATAATTTAAACAATACTATAGATAATTTAAACAATACTATAGATAATTTAAACAATACTATAGATAATTAAAACAATACTACAGATAATTTAAACAATACTGTAGATAATTTAAACAATACTGTAGATAATTTAAACAATACTATAGATAATTAAAACAATACTATAGATAATTTAAACAATACTATAGATAATTTAAACCATACTATAGATAATTTAAACAATACTACAGATTATTTAAACAATACTGTAGATAATTTAAACAATACTACAGATAATTTAAACAATACTACAGATAATTAAAACAATACTATATATAATTTAAACAATACTACAGATAATTAAAACAATAATATAAATAATTTAAACAATACTACAGATAATTTAAACAATACTATAGATAATTTAAACAATACTACAGATAATTAAAACAATATTATAGATAATTTAAACAATATTACAGATAATTTAAACAATACTACAGATAATTTAAACAATACTATAGATAATTTAAACAATACTACAGATAATTTAAACAATACTACAGCTAATTTAAACAATACTATAGATAATTTAAACAATACTATAGATAATTTAAACAATGCTATAGATAATTTAAACAATACTATAGATAATTTAAACAATACTACAGATAATTTAAACAATACTGTAGATAATTTAAACAATACTGTAGATAATTTAAACAATACTATAGATAATTAAAACAATACGATAGATAATTTAAACAATACTATAGATAATTTAAACAATACTACAGATAATTTAAACAATACTACAGATAATTTAAACAATACTGTAGATAATTTAAACAATACTACAGATAATTTAAACAATATTACAGATAATTAAAACAATACTATAGATAATTTAAACAATACTACAGATAATTTAAACAATACTATAGATAATTTAAACAATACTACAGATAATTTAAACAATACTATAGATAATTTAAACAATACTATAGATAATTTAAACAATACTATAGATAATTTAAACAATACTATAGATAATTTAAACAATACTATAGATAATTTAAACAATACTACAGATAATTTCAACAATATTTTAGATAATTTAAACAATACTATAGATAATTTAAACAATATTATAGATAATTTAAACAATACTATAGATAATTTTAACAATACTATAGATAATTTTAACAATACTATAGATAATTTAAACAATATTACAGATAATTTAAACAATACTACAGATAATTTAAACAATACTACAGATAATTTAATCAATACTACAGATAATTTAAACAATACTACAGATAATTTAAACAATACTATAGATAATTTAAACAATACTATAGATAATTTAAACAATACTATAGATAATTTAAACAATACTATAGATAATTTAAACAATACTATAGATAATTTTAACAATACTGTAGATAATTTAAACAATATTACAGATAATTTAAACAATACTACAGATAATTTAAACAATACTACAGATAATTTAAACAATACTATAGATAATTTAAACAATACTATAGATAATTTAAACAATACTACACATAATTTAAACAATACTATAGATAATTTAAACAATACTATAGATAATTTAAACAACACTATAGATAATTTAAACAATACTACAGATAATTTAAACAATACTACAGATAATTTAAACAATACTACAGATAATTTAAACAATACTATAGATAATTTAAACAATACTATAGATAATTTAAACAATACTACAGCTAATTTAAACAATACTATAGATAATTTTAACAATACTATAGATAATTTAAACAATATTACAGATAATTTAAACAATACTACAGATAATTTAAACAATACTACAGATAATTTAAACAATACTATAGATAATTTAAACAATACTATAGATAATTTAAACAATACTATGGATAATTTAAACCATACTATAGATAATTTAAACAATACTATAGATAATTTAAACAATACTATAGATAATTTAAACAATATTACAGATAATTTAAACAATACTGTAGATAATTTAAACAATACTATGGATAATTTAAACAATACTACAGATAATTTAAACAATACTACAGATAATTTAAACAATACTACAGATAATTTAAACAATACTATAGATAATTTAAACAATACTATAGATAATTTAAACAATACTACAGATAATTTAAACAATACTGTAGATAATTTAAACAATACTACAGATAATTTAAACAATACTACAGATAATTAAAACAATACTATAGATAATTTAAACAATACTACAGATAATTTAAACAATACTACAGATAATTTAAACAATACTATAGATAATTTAAACAATACTATAGATAATTTAAACAATACTATAGGTAATTTAAACAATACTATAGGTAATTTAAACAATAAAATAAAGTTTCTCCCCTCGATTACATTTTCTGGGTAACTTTTAAGTGGGCCACCCTGTACTAGCGACACCTTTTTTTTCGTGTGTTTTAATCAAATATTTAGAAACATATTTTATTCAGTTTTATCTTGCATGAAGCGAAAGATAATATTGTAATCACTTTGTTACAGATATTTACGAGGTGAGACCCCCAAGAAAGAAACCCCTTCCAATGACGTACTTCAAAAGCAGACATCCAACATTGAATTCAATCCACGCTTAAATATTGTAATCGATCAACATTTACAGGCGTCTGTTAAACATTTACAACGCCAGTGAAGTTGATATCAGCACAATTAGGAGATGGATTCGTCGATTTCAGAGTGGCGTTATAGATTTCAGTGACAAAGCTTGCCCAAGACATTTACGATCGATGCATCAAAAGAGACTGACAGAAGTGCTTTGAGAATGGTGGTGATTATATAGAATAATACATTCTGGATTACAAAAGTTTGCTTGTTTGAATAGTACTGCTCCCGTTTTCTTATTTCTTCAACGTTTTAGTTCTGAGTTTGATAAACAGGTTTTACTTTCTGATCGACCCACGTATAACATTATCTTCGGTTACAGAAACAGCAAAGGTCAATAGCGAGGATGTAGTTTTACGATTATTTAACACAAGATAACACGTTTTCATTATTTTTTTAAAAAATAACAGAAATATTTCATCGACTATTAAGCAGTTATTATTTAAAACTTATGCGGTACAATCACGTTGACACACCGGTTCTCACCAGATCACCGAAGTTAAGCAAAGTTGAACCTCACTAGTACCAGATGGGTGACCATTTAGGAAGGTGAGGCGCTGTATGTACCGCGAGGTAAAATATCAGGTTGAGAAACTGGCGCGGTCTATTCTTCTCTAGAGGGTAAATAGCACTCTTAAACCGTGGTAGGCACCCCATCTAGTGAGGGCGTCACGATAAAAAATACCCCTTATAACCCTGGCGAAACATAAGTATTCATCTACCGGCAAGATTTGAATTATACTACAAACTCGTGTAGTGAGTTCATTCTCGGCTACGGCCACGCTGGCTGGCTGGCTGGATGGATTTTAAAATTAATACGTTAGGGTGAATAATCTCGCATAATTTGGTACATTGTATAACTCCAAGGTTATTTTTTGATTCAATTTAAATTATATTTTTATACATTACTTTGTAAAATTTATAAAAGTGCACTATGAAGATAAATTAATTTGCAATTGAATCTTGTACCTTTATTTTTAAAGCTTATAGTAAAAATATTTTGTTTAACAATTTTCATGCATTGGATGAAATGCTTTACTAACTTGTATCTTATCTTTTTAAGGTTATATTTTAAAACTCCCCTTCTCTCTATCTAACTCTCCTCACACCACAACTCATTTTTGCAACCCCTTCTTTGTATTATTACAGGTCTGAATATTCTCTCTGTTTCAGTTTGTATTTCTCCTCACAACTCATTTTTTTTGCAACTCCATCTTTGGAATACAGGTCTGAATAATGAGAAAATCTGAATGTTTTTTTGTCAAAAACTTTAAAATAACATTTTAGATTAAATTTTTTAAATCTTTCAGGATAGAAAATATTTAAAATTTAATAAGGAACATATTTCATATAGGTTTCATTAACAAATATTCAGTACATAACAAGAAAAATAGAGATGACAATTTCAAAAGGACTGTATAACTGGTTACGGTCAGTAGTAGTCCTCGCCAGCGAAAGTCTTTGTTATTGTTATTCTATTATTATTATTATTATTATTTAAAACATTTTGTATCCTGCTCTTTCGCGTGAAGACTAATATATATATATATATATATATATATATATATATATATATATGTATATATATATATATATATATATATATATAGTCTTTGAAGTTTTTAACCTTTAAAACTATACAAAAAATATTTTTTATCATTTGTTAGAAAACCATCTAGTCAGTAAGTCATTTAATCACCTGCAATCACTGCATCAACTCGCTCTCGAATTTACTATAGTACTAATAATTTATTTTTAAGGGATCATCAGTTGTTTACCATGAAACACTGTTTCGGGGATTAAAAAAAAAAGTATATTACATCATGGCTCCCCAGCAGTGTTGATCAAACACCACCTCCCTTAATCTTAATTTATATAATATTTTTTACATATAAAAGCTATATTGTTTCCCGCTTTATCAATCGGAACTATTACAAACTTGTCTTGAAGTATTTTAAGTTCATCCCGTATTATCGTTTGGTGTAATATTTTATTTCCTATTTGAAAATAGCATTCTTTAATAAGATGACTTACAAGTATTTTTAAAATACCTTTAGAAACACTCGTTTTGCTATTTTTATTTTTACACCAGAAAGCTTTAGAGTTTGAAAAGTTTACCTTTTCCACCTTCAAAAGCTAAATCTACAGTATCATTTAATTCTTTTATAAGTTTTTCATATGTAATTTTAGTATATAGCGTACTAAAATCATATGTAGCCTTAGACTTTGCTTTTATTCTGGAATTTATTTTATCTAATTTTTCTTTCACTGGTTGGGAATTATTTACTACCCAAAATATATCTATATTACTATAGAATTTTCTTTTCAGGTGAAAATTATTTATTTGATTTATAATTAATTTAAATATTTTAGATATAGCTTTACTTAAAGGTTTAGTGATGCACGTCTTTGAACCTACAATAAATCTAGCACTAACTGGATTTTATGCATTTTAGGTATCTAATACATACATGGAAGTTTTTTGTTTTTTTCTTCTAACTTTAATCCTACTTTTTCACTAATAATACTATTATTCAGAATAATGCTATCTAAATTAATATTACTTTATAGGTATCTGAAACGTTACCTATAATTCCTACTTCTATCAATAAGCCTTGTATATAATATTTTTTACATATAAAAGCTATATTGTTTGCCGCTTTATCAATCGGAACTATTACAAACGTCTTGACGTATTTTAAGTTCATTCCGTATTTCTCAATGTTTTAAAAGAGGATTAGTTTTTCTAGGGTGTTTAACTTTTTTTATATGTTTAACCTTCTCATTTACGCATTCAAGTATACTATTTTTCCATGTATCAAACGTAGACTGTGCTAATTTATATTTCTTTACCATAGACATAATAAAGCCTTCTAGTGCTTTAGTTACTTCTTTAACGCATTTTGTGTAATTTAGGCATTTAGGCTCTCTATAATTCGGACTATATTATAAGAAGTTTTCTTAATTTAGGATTATTTACTATCTTTAAATCTCCTGTAATTACATGTTTTATATCATTATTACAGAAAGGAGAGGAATTACATTCACATCCTGGAATATTTATAATATTATCATTTATATTGATATGTTCTACCGTTTTTTTTTATAATTGAAAATCTTATTGCGTATTGTTGGCCCTAGTTTATATGTAACTATTGGTTTTTTTATCTTTTGTTTGTAACTCATTTGGTAGTAATTGTATAGTTTTTTTTATTAAATATTTTCGGTAAATTTACATCATCAAAACCTTTATTTTCATACAAAACTACACAAACATTTTTAGGTTTCTTTTTTATACCGTCCACGGGTGGCTTATATATAATATATATATATATATATATATATATATATATATATATATATATATATATATATATTTATATATATAAAACATGCATCAGGAAGTGCTGAGGAGTGTGATTAAGTCTTGGATAAACGAGATCATTGCTAGACACCCCTATATCTTCGAGCAGGATACCGCACTTGCACATATGAGGTCAAGATCACTCAGGCGTGGATGCGCAAAATGTTTCTTACGACGAGTCGCCATACTCGTAGACGCCTTCCTTACCCAACCCATACCAACCAACTAAACTATTACATTTGGGGTGTGATCGATGCCCAGACCGACTAATACACTTATAACACGGTTGACTTCCTTCTGCAGACGAAAACATTGTCACCAAACGCATTACCAATTTGCATTGTCTTGTGATAGCTGTTTTCCCCGGCCGGTAGTTAAATTGAAAAATATTATATGTAATTATAACCGTTATTAAATAAACTGTCCAGTCTCTACATATAAAACTTCTGCTTTTATTGCCTCTTCATCGTTAAGTTTCGTATTATGCTGTAACGCACACACACACTCACTATATATATATATATATATATATATATATATATATATATATATATATATACGTATATATATATATATATATATATATATATATATATAATTATCCACATACAGTACTTTTTCGCTGTTTCACAGCTCATCAGTGCGGCTAGATAAGCAACTACCCTAAGCCAGGATCGAAACCCGATCGTCCAAGCTATGCGGGCAGTGAATTAACAATGTTTTGTCATTGTCCAAAGTACCTAAGCTCAATTTGTTTACACAAAGAGCATAGCTTCATACGCTAATGGTAATTTGTATATCACTTCCCAAATGCTCAACCTAAGATAGGGAGCATTATAGTCATCAACATACAGTACTGTTTCACTGTTTCACAGCTCATCAGTGCGGCTAGACAAGCAACTACCTCCACTTTCCCTTTCTTTCCAGTAACTCCCTTCCCGCCTTAACAATACCAAGATGGCGTGAACGTTCTCATTCTCCAGTCAAATCAGTGTTGACCCGACTTCATCTGATGATTCTTGCCACCCCTGAGGAAGTGAAATAAATTAAATGATAAATGAATTAATAGTTGTGTTAAGTTTCTTCATTATATCTTGCATTGAAATTTAGTAACATTAAGAATTTACAAAGCCAAACTATAGACTTTTTAAAAATAATTAAAATATTTGTTTTAAGAATATGTTATTTTAGATTCTCGGCTTAAAAAGTACTACTCATGAAATTTTATTTTCAACTTTAAACAAGCGCAGCTTCTGTGCTAACTCACACTTCGACATTGAACACTAACCTAGGCAACAGCGAGCGGCACTTATTCATTTAAGCACTTATTCATTATAGTACTTATTCATTAAAGGTGATGTAGAAGACGTAAAATAAAAAAAGAAGAGTAAAAATGAACATTCCTCATACCTCTCGTTTCCCTTATTTTGTCCATTAGTCTTCAAATTCCACTAATGATGTTTCTGTTTTCCAGGACATAATCTATCCATACAACATTATTATTGGCTAGATTTTGACCATAAAGTATGATTTCGGTTTGCTCCCTACGCCAGGTGGCTTCATACCGTGTCTGGAGAAGTTACTATAAACAATGTATATTTTATGTACAGCACATTTAACGCCGAAAATAAAAACATAAAATAAATAAAAGAATATCTGTTTGTCTGTACCTCATCTGAAACTAAAAGTTTCAGAGCGACGCTTAGGTCTGATACCGTTCTTTTATGGTATTTTATATACTGTTATTTTATGGTATTTAGTCGGTTAAAATAGTTTTCAAGGAATTAAAAATGGGTCAAAATTGAAAACAAAATCTTTATACGTTTTGTACATTCATTTTTGTTAATTTTTAATTTTTAATTTTAATCAGTTCATATGCGTGTCATGTTGATACAGTGGTAACGTCACCAGCTTTGAATGCTACAATATTGGTTTCGGTTTCGACTTTAGCTGATAGCACTCAAATAGTTTTTTTTTTACTTTTGACATCACTGCTCTATAATAATATAAACGTAATTTGGACAAATTAAAATATCATATTTAAGCGTATTTTACGATCGGCCAAAGCCGGTCCCACCCCTAGTAAATGCTTTTCATTTAAAATAAAAACCTATCATTGGTTTGTTTTTCTAAAATTTCTATGTATCATTGGTTGACGTTTACAAAACCAGAGGATGCATTTAATTCACACTCATAATATTTTATTCATATTTCTGATTAAGCATGTCTTACATGTGTTTCGTTTAATACCGGAAGCCTACTAAATTTTTCTTGCCATGTTTTAAAGTTGGAGAAAGAAATTCTGTTTGTAAAGATCCGCACGTTGTGTATCAGCGGTTGTATTTTGAAATGTTGGTTGGTTGTTTGGTTGTTTTTGTTTTACGGCATATCAACCCTTTTTCAGGTTATTTAATGCCGAATACAAAGATTTTGAAGAATTTTTTTTTAATAGAATGTATTTCTTGTTTTCAAGTCGGTTTCTATTTAACCCAAAGTTAGGACCCTAACAGGTACTACCACTCGAGGTCAGAGTGGACCTGGGAGCAGTGGAAATTAAAGGGTCGCTCCACACTCCCCAAAGCCCGCAAGCTGGGACCTCACCACTGGATATAGTTTAAGGTCATATTCAGGACCTTTGAACTGTTGGAACTGTGCTTTGGCAACGCGAGATTAACGTCAAGAGTACGAGAAATAAGAGGAAAAAAAGAAAGAAAACAACATACTGAGGATGGAGTTTGGCTCCGAAATATATTTAAATTATAAATTTTAAACAAGTAAAATGTTTGTTTATTTTCCTAATATTGCGTTGTGATTTGGCTTTCAAGCGCACGTGTACCCATATATCTACATGCTTATATAGCTCTCTCTCTCTATATATATATTTATCAGTGTATATATTTGCATGCTTATTTTCTAGTTAATAAATTGACGAAACGAACCATTAAAGGATCGAAAACATCAAACTCGAAATCCACCTTTCATCTCTCTGGCGAAAGCGAAAATTCCAGCGGTTTCACCAACAAAGAAACAAAGAGAAAACAAATTAGTGAAGTGACGACTTCCAATCCGAAACAATTCACGCTCAGATCAGCTATGAAAGAAGCAAAGAGGTGAGGTCAATTTGTTCAATTGTAGACACGATTAGGATTACACATATTGTACCTCCTCCTAAAAATGACCTCACAATTTTTTCATTGATTCTCGATTCATACAGCATTTAGACTTAAAGTCATTAAAAAAAAATACCAACGTTTCGTCCATATCTTGGGGGACTTCTTCAATTTTATAAAATGGTTGAGGAAATTAATTTAAAACCATGATGAACTGAAAGATTTTCGTACGACCTTCTTTTAAAGATGACTATTTATAATGTGCAGAAAAAGGATACCTTATATATATATATATATATATATATATATATATATATATATATATATTAGTGATGGCACGATTTTTGTATGGATTGCTTTTTCTTTGTATATATATATATATATATATATACGTTTTATTTTTTATTACAGTATCTTTCTGTTAAGTTACATTATTGTTTCAGCTACCCGACCGTTTTTTTGGCCGTCTGTCGCGTCCTCAGACTTTTACAGAAATAAAGTATCCCTATGCCCTCAGCCACACCAGAAATTAACTTTCCAGACCCTCCCCTACAAGGTGCTTAAACTCCAAAACTAAAACATTACCGAAATACCAAGCACCCCCTCCCACCTTTCCCCTTGTTCCCTTCCTCTCTTTTTTCCACTCTTCTCGCACCCCTGGTCTGACATCATTCACTCTTTCATCCCATCATAACGAACATTTCTGTAAAAGTTGAGGAAGCTACAGACGGCCAAAAAAAAACCCGGCCGGGTAGCTGAAACAATAATGTAACTTAACAGAAAGATAAGGTAATAAAAAATAAAACGCATATTTGCTCTACAACCATATTGAGCACTTTCTTCAGTTTTTATTAATTAGCATTTCTACTATATATATATATATATATATATATATATATATATATATATATATATATATATATATATCACTACTTCATTTAATCACGTAAATTACGATACGAAAGTATAAATTTATGCGTAAACTTTAAGTATTTACTTCAACAGTGCTCAATACGTAGATAAAGCTAGGTAGTAAGTTATAAAAATATATATGACAACTAAGCTACACAAAATATTCCGTGTTTCATCCACCTAGCATAAGCCTGATGAATCCTAGCATGGATGAAACGCGGAATATTTTTTGTGTAGGTAATTTCGATTATTATCAAAAAATGTTTTTCCATTATTATCAAAGAAGGTTTGCAGACCGAGAGCCTCCTTACGGTTAAAAAAAAAGCAATATCGAAACAATTATTTTACAAAGGTTCACAAACTATATTTACTTCAATAAGCTAGTAAGAATTTAGCGTCTTCTCTTCCTTTCCCTTCCATTTGAGCTGACGAGGAGACGATGTCCAGAAATATTTTACTTATTTCTCGATGGTTTCATTTTTAAATATCGAATGAATAAAAGGATATCGTTTTCGAAACGATCGTACATATAATTATCATTTTGTTATGTTTCTTTCTCATGAAAACTTCATTGATGATTTCGAAACCTTTCTCTCTCTCTCTCTCTCTCTCTCTCTCTTTATATATATATATATATATATATATATATATATATATATATTAAATTTCGAACGTATTTTTCCGTTTCTGAAATGAAACAACAGCGTCTTACTTTTCACAAGAAAATTTTCAGATATTTGTATTGTTTTTTTTCCTTATTTCATTCATCCGGTAGAAGTCTCGAAATAAAGACGAAACGTTGATGGACACATACCCGGTGTGTCTTTTTCTTATTTCTCAATTTCGTATAAATACTATTTCCATTATTTTCTCACACACACACACACACACACACACACACACACACACACACACACACACACACACACACACACACACACACACACACACATATATATATATGTGAGAGAAAATAATGGAAATAGTATTTATACGAAATTATATATATATATATATATATATATATATATATATATATACAACTACTTAACTATATAAAATTAATATACGAAAGTATAGATTTATGCGTAAACTTTAAGTATTTACTTCAAAAGTGCTCAATACGTAGGTAGAGCTGGTTAGTGATTAATAAAATATATATGGCGCCATATATCTTCTCTTCTCTTCTCTTCTTCTCTTCTCTATATAAATAAAATGAACTCATTTTTCGCGTCTGATTTTGACCTTAATAGGATTAAAAATCAAGATATTTCATGCAAATATAATATGCACAAACGGCAGAACAATATCTGAAGTGTGTTATAGGCTTATTATTTCTCAAATTCCTCGATAATCTTAGATTTCTATACTTTTTCTGCTGAGAAGTCACGGCCAAAATCGGTTAAGATCAATGGAAGTGGTAAAATATTTTCTCTCTTATAAATTCCTCCCCCCCCCTGCCACCACTTTATACCGTTTGGGGATCGTTCACAAGGAATAGTTGAGAAGAGAACACCGGTTTGGCTTCGTACTTCTTTCATGTGAAGTTATTTAAAATCACTAAACTAAGCTGCAGTGCTCTGTGGCGTAGTGGTTGGCGTGCTGGACAATTCACATTATATTTTCACGTTCGCGCCGACCTACCGTAGTCGTTTTTTTTTTATTTTCCTAAACAACTGGAATGGACTTTGCTTGGTGGCCGAACTGTTAACGTTGCAGATGTTTTTTTTTTTTTCACACTTTATTTTCCTACTTTTACTCATGAGTCCGGGTTTGATCCTTCCTACTTACCTACCATAACATTTTTTAAAACTCCCCCCCGTCCCGGAAACAAACACTCGGGCAACGCCGGGTACCCCCGCTAGTATTTTATAAATTACTATATATATATATATATATTTATATATGTATATATACATACATATTTTTTATGCACAGGAGAGAAGCGACTAAAAAGGTGTTGCTTAATGCTCTGTTCCTCGATTATTTGCTAATGATGGGAGATAAATTATAGAAACTGTTTCTCAGTTTAGTATAAGGTTAGAGAAAGAAATTCTGTTTGTAAAGATCCTTACGTTGTCTCTCTGCTTGTTGAAATATTGGAACTGTGCATTCGCAACGCGAGATTAACGGAGTTTCCGTCTCCTTCGAGCTTTACTACAAGCGAATTTAATTATTATAACTTTTGTGAAAATAACAAAACAAATGTATATATATATATATATATATATATATATATATATATATATATATATATATATATATTCCATTTGTGTTTGTAGTGTATTTTCATTCCATTTGTGATTTTTTCCAAGGAATTCTGCTTTTTGGATCATTTTGGACCATTTGGAACTTACCTGTTCGATTGGAAAATTTTAATTCTACCGTGTTTGGATTTTACCATCCTGGGATTTTTTACCCTTCACCGGACTATCCATTCATGTGTAATCTTTTTATCATTTTTCTTTTACCTCCTACTCCCCTTACCTCGCCCTTTTTTTTAACCAAGTAAGATCTGTGACTTACTTGTAGTTTCACTAAATACTTTTACATGCCAAATCCGATCCCGCATTTTGCTAATTCCTGCCCTCTGATGAGAAGGAGAGTATTTCTTCGAAACTCCGCGGATTAAGGACTATCCGCTTGTGCTTCCTTGTTTTTAACTCTTTTTCAAGATGTCTTTTAACATGTTTTATTAATCATTTGTGTATATATATATATATATATATATATATATATATTTGCTTACTGTATTTTGAGGAAAGAGTTCGACAAAGTGCTCGATTACAAAGAAAAACTTTTTCGATATAAGAGCTAAATAGTTATTTTTTAGTTTTATAGGAGTTCAGAGAAACATTGGTACCGTCGGTTTCAAGCCCAAACACAACGGGAAACCGTTAATGGTAACACCTAAATAATGTTCGGCTCTCGTCAGTCATCCTGTTTTCTGTCCCGGGGCATATTTTTTCAGGTCCGCATATGTTTGTTTATATAATGATGTATGTTTTTATTTAGCTTTTACATAGCTAGTTTCTGTATAATTTATTTTAATCCGGTATGAGTTTTCTTCTTTTTTAATTTTTTTTTATTTAATGCGTGTTAGTAATTATGTGTTGTTTGTTTTTTTCCGGTCTGCCTTTCGTTGCTTTTGGTTGGGTAAGGGGGATAATTAATTTATCTTTATTAAAATCTCTATCTTTTTTTCGGTTGAGGGGAGACATACTGTGTTTTAGTGGTCTAAGGGGGTAACTAATCTATCTTATTTATCCTTTTAACTTTTTGTATTAAATAGTATAATAGATGAGGGTGGGTGTGTCATTTAATTCTAAATTCTTTTATATATCTGTGTACTGTGTTATAGGCAGTCTTATTCTTCTTCATATATACTAGTATTTGTGCTTAATGTATTTTGACAAGAGTCTAAATGTCCGTTACCCTTTTCTGGTTTATGCGTTAAGTTGGCTGCATCTACAATACTCTTGGAGAACTCCTTTAGGTGGGGTCCTCGTTTATTGTTCTGCCACGAGGGGCGGGCAATACGTAATGCCCCTGACCCACTTCCTATAGCAGTAGAGCAACGAAAATTGTCACAGTCATTAGTCTTCTCTACATAGGAACCACCCAGAGTTATGCATTTCTCCCATCGTTTGATGCAGCTCTGGAGACCGTTTTTGTAGAACACCCCAGGTTGGTCCTCCAACCACGACGTGACTTCAGAAATCAAGGCTACATCATCTGGGAAACGCTTTCCTTTCAAAAACAACTTCATGGCCTAGAAGAGGTGAAAGTCAGAGGGTGCAAAGTCAGGACAATACGGAGGATGAGGAAGGATTTCATAACCACACGCCCGTGATTCTGGTCTGGCGACATGCGAGTTTTGGACCGGAGGGTTGTCCTACAGGAGGAGGGTACCTTTGCTGATCTTGCCCCGCCTCTTGATTTTGATAGCTTTCCTTAATTTACTCAAAAATGAAGCATAAAAGGCTCCTGTAATTGTGGTACCCTTTGCCAGGAAATCTGTCATCACTACTCCGTCCTGGTCCCAGAAGACGGTGAGCATGACCTTGTCAGCCGAGGGATTCGCCCTTGCCTTCTTTGGAGGTGGTGCGTCCAAGTGCTTCCACTGCATTGACTAGGCTTTGGTCTCTGGATCATAGTGATGGGCCCAGGTTTCATCCTGTGTAATCAGTCTAATGACAACCAGTTTTATAAGTCTGTGATTCTCATTTTAAGTTGAGTCCATATTTTAAATAATAAAATTTAAACATATTTGGGCTAGTGATTCGATATCTCATTTAGAAGGTCCTTGATAAAGTACAGAAACAGATCTGTAATTTGTTTGGTCGTTCTCATTCTTCTTCTCTTCAACCTCTCACTACTAAACGTGATGGCGATAGTGTATAAATATGTGTTCTTCAGAATTACCTACTTCCATAGTTTCAGCTCGTTTGACTCATTAGTCTATTAGTCTTTATCAATTCGGTGTTTTGATACCGTATTGTAATACAGTTTCCCATCAAGTAACTTCTTTCCAATAATTGCAAAGGTGGGGAACACTTATTTTGTTGACTGCTTTCCTCCTAACTATAACCTTGATTGTTTAAAAACTTAAATTAATGTTCATCTCCTGTCGTTTCTATCATTAGTTTCGTTCTTGTTTGCTCCTTACATCAAGTGACTTTATCTCATGTCTAGAGCGATATTCATAAACAAAACAAACAAATATTTGGACATTGAAATCATACCGATCTTTCAACAACTCCCTTCTCCACTTAGTGCAGTGTGACGATATCATGATGAAGGCTGACGGTAGACCTTAACATTTAAATTCCTATCTGGACCAAATAACTGTAGGTTTTCAATAGCATATGCCACATACACATTTATTATCGCTATACTATTATCCACTCTCTTATATAACTTTTGAACGCCATTTACGCTTCATTTTATCGTTATAATAAAATCATACATTTCATCCTAGGTACGCTATCACCACAATCGCAACCATCTTTAGAATAGTAGTTCGTATTTTCCCCTCTAAATACCAAGTACTCTTACGGCTCCCAGTCATCACAGGGAGGATTTCTACACTTCCGACGGATATTGAATTGCGCCCTTATAAACTGGGTGATACGCTCATAGCCATAACATAATCCTTTCATTTCCTAATAAAAAATCAATAATTTCTCCTTCTCACATTCCGCTAAATCTCATTCGCTGAAACTGACTGTTCGTTCATTCCAGAATATAACTCTACAAATGAACGCTCCAGAAATTTAATAATATGGCTTCACTTTATAGAATAGACAATCGTTTTTTATCAAATACACGTAATAGAAACATATTAAACTGCGACACATCGAGACAATGTCTATAAGCCAAGAATGCTTTCATTTATACATTAAGTATATCGTACATGTTAATTTTTATTAAACAGTTACGTAACCGTGCTACATCTTTTCTGTTTACATACATCGGAATACTGTTTTACGACACATCGGCACTGATAACCATTATTTCTTCTTTATTTTATAAACACTAGATAAACCTCTCTGCTTTAAGTACGCTTAACGAAAATTCTTTATTTATACGCTAAACAAAAATAAAAAAAAACGACTACCGTACTAAAATCTTTTCCGTGGGCATACACACTTTCATACGGCACTGAAAACAATTATTTCTTCTTTGTTTTATAAAATACGAAAATTGTTTATTTAAACACTAAATAAAAAAAAACACACGGATTAAGCGAATATTATAGACGCGACTCGTGTTTATAGCCAGTACTTGCAATTTATATATTTAAAAATCTCCTTATGTGTAATTTTGAAGCGTTTAAACGGTCTATTCCTCAATATTTGCAAAATTAGCGTGTGCGTGTTTGTGTCCGCACGCTTGTATGCATGAATGCGTATGTTTGTTAGTGTGTGTGTGTGTGTGTGATGGCGTGTTTGTGTGTTTGCTTGTTTTTGTATTTGTGTGTGTGTTTGTTTATCTGTGTGTATGTGTTTATATGTGCTTTTGTATGTGTGCGTCTGTTTGTTCGTGTGTGTGAGTAAGTGCGTGTGTTTGTTTGTGTTTGTCTGTGTGTAATTGCGTGCGTATGTGTGTGTTTTGTGTGTGCGCATGTGTGTGTGCGTGTGCGCACGTGAGTGCGTACGTGTGTGTATGTCTCTGTGTGTGTGTATGTGTGCGTGCGTGCGTGTTTGCGTATGTTTGTGCGTGTGTTTGCGTATGTCTGTGTGTATGTGTGCGTGTGTTTGGCGGGTACATCTAGTAATAAATACGAAATCTGCATTTACAAAATTGATAGCTTCCCTTAATTTCCTGAAAAATGAAGCATAAAAGGCTCCTGTAATTGTGGCACCCTTTGCCAGGAAATCTGCCATCACTACTCCGTCCTAGTCCCAGAAGACTGTGACCATGACCTTGCCAGCCGAGGGATGCACGCTTGCCTTCTTTGGAGGTGGTGAGTCCAAGTGCTTCCACTGCATTGACTAGGCTTTGGTCTCTGGATCATAGTGATAGACCCATGTTTCATCCTGTGTAATCAATCTTTTAAAAAACTTTGACTCATCTTCTTGGCACATCTCCAAATTCATCCTCGAGCACTCGACATGTTCTCGCTTCTGAAATGATGTGAGCAACCTGGGAATCCATCTGGCAGACATCTTATGCATATGCAAATCGTCATGAATAATAGTTTCCACAGACCCTGTACTAATCTTGACATCTTGAGCTATTTGGCGAATAGTAATGAGCCGATCTTCCAAAATGGCAACCTAAACTTGACGGACAGATGCCTCATCAATGGCAGAAGGGGGGTAGCGACCAGGTCTGGGAGCTGTTTCCACAGACTTTCACCATGTTTGAATTCACGATGCCAGCGTTTTACAAGGCCATATGATTGGGCATTATCACCATAAGTTTCTTTCATTTCATCAACAGTCTCCTGTGATGTGCGTCCTCTCAAATACAAAACTGGATCACTGCTCGACATTCAACAGGCTCTATTTCACACCTAATTCAGTTCAAACACCTGTAAAACAGAAACCACAATTAGTTCAGAGCTGTAATTTGCCACATGACCCGTAGAGATATAAATAATTGCACATGCAAAATTTCAACTAGATCAGGCAACTGGAAGTGGGCCAGAGGCATTACTTATTGCACGCCCCTCGTATATATATAATGAAATCAAAAGGATATAGTGTTTACCTTCCAAATGTTTGATATGTGTATGAAATGAAATGCACATTTCGTTGTCTTTGTTTTCTGTTTGATTGTGTTTATGCATGTGTGAGCGTATGTATAAGGCTTACACGGTATATATATATATATATATATATATATATATATATATATATATATATATATATATGTAATGAAATCAAAAGGATGTAGAGTTTACCTGATATACGCAATGTTAACTATAAACTAATATAAATACCAGTATTTATATAGAGATAGTTTAATCCTAACCGAATAAAAAAGCTCAATACGCAATATTTACATATCCAACATTTTTTCACTTGTTTTTCTTAGCAATTTATGACTATAATAATTGTGTTTAACTTAATGCCATAGCCAGCAAATTCTAGCATTGCTACAAATATAATTTGCCGATTTCTTTCTGTCCTCTGGTGAGAAGAATAACAAGAATAGCATTCTTTGAAACTCCGAGAAATAAGGACTTTGTAAATCGGTTTTTGGAGTATTCATTCGAATAATAAATTTGATTGTAAATTTTAACTTACAACTTTAATTTTCTTATATATATCTATAATATAAAGCTGAATGTGTGTGTGTGCATGTGTGTGTGTCTGGTCACGAATAGGCTCCTATTTAAAAAAACTGATTACATATAATGATAGAAGAAGATGTATCGAGACACAGGAATGGGTATGTTTGATCCTGCAGAACGGTGGTTCATTAAAATTGTGGGGTCTGTGTTCGCACCTGGTCCACAAAGTATGGAAATAAAAAATTTAAAAATTAAAAAAAAAGAAAACGTTTACAAGTGTTTTTGTATATAGATATACATAAGAATACTTTGATATGTTTTAACTTAAATAGGGATGGTATAATAAAATTGTGGATTCTGCGTTCGCGCCTGGCCTCCATAGAATGGAAATATGTCACAAAGTTTAACAAGGTTTTTTAATATAGATCCACAGAATATTGTGATAAGTGTTTCAGTGTGAACAGGTAGGGTATAATAAATTATGGGGTTTATCTATTTTATTTTTACTTTCATCATATTTTGCTTTGGTTTTGATACCCCCAAATTCGACCCAAATTTACAACCCTTTCTTTTCATAACCTATCATACTTTCATAAATCAGAGTCCATTTTCTGTAGGATGTTTTTGAACCAAGTCAACGACGGGTGCTTTTGCTCGTATATATATATATATATATATGTGTGTGTGTGTGTGTGTGTTAACTTATGTATTACTAATATTCTATCTTTTGTTGGGCGATTCCAGCCATTGCATCGAATGTTTCTGGGTCATTCAATGTATTTGTGTGAAGATTAAATTATTTTCTTCTTTCTTTTTATCTTTGAAGGTTGCAACAAGAAACTCAGCTCGGCGTGATAAAATTAGCCAAATTGAAGAAGTTTCAACTCGACCGTGAAATCAAGGAAGTTGAGAAAAGGATTTTAAGATGGACAGAAAGGTCAAGTAGACGCAGGTCAATTGAAATGAGCTCCCGAACTTTGGTCTGTTCCGAGGGTCAGTTAAATGCTCCTCGTAAGCAGAAGACGTTACTTGGTAATTCTCCAAGAAACAAACCAAAGAACAATGGAAACAAAAAAAATCAATCTCAAAGCGGTGTTTGTGAACCGATGGTGGCGGCGCCGGATGCAAATGCTCTTTTTTCGCAGGAAGTGTCCGGGC